>NC_080671.1:78539414-78840775 GCF_030247195.1 Topomyia yanbarensis
AACGGTAATCTTCAAGGTAATCTTCAAATACGATAAGCTACTTACCACTTAAACAAGATCCATCAGTAGTGCTATCCATATCATAATCGATTGTTCTAAATTAATATCTATCTTCATAACAGCATATTAAAAGTTTAATAGGTCATAAAATTAATCTGAGGATTGATATATCAAAGACCTTTCCCCTTGGTACGCCCGACAAATACAATATGCTTGGACCGACACGTGCTCTTCGAAGCAACATTACCCCTCATTTTTGATTATTTGCTTCTCATCCCATTGTATCTACCCTTGGACCGGTTTTACATTGGAGAGAATATAAAAAATGACATCACCCTGTACCAAATGTCCTTTCTTAGTTTGTGTTATTCGTTCATCTGGTTTGACCCTCGGAAGGATCGATGACTAGGAAATGAAATCCTCAAATTGTCGCTCATATCATGTTCGGAAAATTTCGTCATAAGAGAGCATCGCAAACCTACTTGATGACTTTCATAGTTTTTGATAGATCCCAGTCTACCGCCCTGTCGCCGGAACGAGAAGGCCACTTTGGTTGGAAAGATGAGGAGGGTGAATGGTGCTCACGTATTGAAAGGGGTTACCCTTAACCGAATCTTTTATTTGCTTTTTTAATAAATATCAGATTAGTGAAGGATTCACAGATACGGTTCACATTAGACACGAGTACAGGTGGCGGAAATCACTGCGAGCTGATTTATGTTTTTTGTACTCGCTTCACGTAATTGCGATTTCTGATACATTTTATTTAGGTAATATTAAATCACGGTATAAGAATTTTTTTTCCACAAAATTATATTTCCTTACTCAATAAAGACATCCTGTAGCAGATGGATTTTCAGTCCGTCATTTATAGTGACGTTTAATGTTGCATATTTGGCCACCAGTAGTGATAAAAACCACACGGAATCGATTCTTCCCACAGTAATAAACGTTTCATTGGCCACACTTCAGACAGTATAATCCATCTCAAGACGTGCCATATATTGAAAGCCATAACTTCTCGACGCATGTGAAGAATCATTATCCGCTATCATGATGACAATTATTACCGAACATTAATCACTCTTCATTTCAATAATAACTTCATAAGATGACAAATGGCAAATTGTTTGAGACGAAAACAAGTGCATCGAACCGAAGCAGAGCCAAACCCTAGCATCTCCGCCAGTAATCGATTCGTTGAGAACACGTGGGCAACCAACCACCCCAGTAGTGCGAGCAGAACATTACCTCGGCAACCAACCGCGTAAGGGTGCAAATATTTGATTTTCCCCCTGTACGAGGATAATCACAAGGACAAATCGCTTTATGGTTTTTATATTAGTTTTCACTGGTGAAGATGACTTCAATGATCTGAAGCGGCGACCGTTTATATTGAAATCGACACCCTTCTCTTTCGGTACGGTCGGTCCGGGAAGACATGCACTTGCCCTCGTCTCATCTCCACCCAGTCTAGCCGGTTGACTGCACGGTGAAGAGGACTTTTCTAATAAAATCTAATAAATGTACAAACAAGGGACAAGTGTGTCAGCAATTTGGATATGGTGAGTTTCTGTTCATATGTTTTTAATAAAATTCGACATTTATAGGTACAATAGACAGTTAGTGGAAGGAGTGAGAAAGAACCGGATTGATGTTTCGTATGTTTGTGTCTGAAGCTACTGCATAGTTTTGGGATACACATTGGCGTTTTAAATGAGACTGTGAAGATATAATAAGGCAGCTGTTCACTTGATCAAAATAGCTAGCTTACGACTAGATTCTTTTTTTTTCTTTTTTTGTAAGTAGTAGTTATAACCACCATAAGTTTTTTACGAACACGGTTTTCAATAAGTTTTAACGCGATTAAAATATTTAAAAATATCTAGTTATAATGGAATTTTAAATATTATAATAATCTCTTGGAAATAAGGCACACAAAATAAAGCACCAATGTTGCTGTATATTTTGGCTGGAAAATGTAACGTGGTTTCCAAGCAAAATATTCAGTCTCTCAAAAGTTAACTTTATAACAAACAATGATCAGAATCTCTAAATTTGCCCGATACGAAGTATTTGCGAGAAATTCACACAATGAAAAATAAATAATGAATCCCAATTTGGATTGATTGATTTTAAACTTAACTCGGGATTTCATGAAAAAACTAAGCGTAGGTAATGTTCAGGACATTAGCGGGGTTTTGACGTAGGACAATTATTTTGTGTACGAGTTTTCTTTATAACGTTAAAAAATTCTAACTAAAACATGGTACTTTTACTGTTCATTCGCGAAATTTAATTTTCGAATTACTGAACTAGTCAACATTCCTTAACTTTTACTATATCCTCTATTGACAGATGTTTATATATATTTTAAGTGGAAAACTCGTTAATAAAATTGTTTTACTGAATGGATTACCGAACGAGATACTATTTTAATCCTCAGGAAAATTTTACTGAACCCGGTGAATCAAACTTAATGTATGAATTTAGCCGTTGGAAAGAGATACAAGCAGAATTTTAATAATATGATACGCTAACGAATAGTCCTATGTCAATCCCGGACAATACCCACCCTTAGCTTTCTTTCGCGGCTTCGTTTCACCTGCCAACAATGAAAAACTTAATTCCGTTCGGTCTGCTGTGGCAGCAGAATAGTATGAATGTTAGGCAACACACCATCTTGGGCAATGTTCGCCCAGGAGAGCAATTCAGCTCTTCGTAATTTCGAATGACCAGCTGCAGCTGGCGGGGGACAGTCCTGGTCTTCTTGTTCCCACGTGCTGCGTTTCCTGTCAGCTCCAATATTTCGGCAGCCAGTTATTCCATTACAGCCGCAAACTAAACGGACGCTCCGGAGTAGTGACCCTTTCTCAGCAGACGGTGGATTCGACCGACAGTAAACTGGAGACTGGCAAATGGGTTGGCCATCGAATGAAATTAGTTAACTTCCATCGTCAAAGAGAAGGAGCTTCGAAGAGTTGTTCAAGATTAGCGTCTCGGTGCATGTAATTAGTGGGAACCAATCAGATGGGAATGGGAATGTGCTTCAGTTAGATGATTTAAAATTGGGTTTTCCCGTGTGTTTGTGTTAATTTCGACCCATCCAATTTTTGTTCCAACTAACCCTAGTACGGAGCTGTACAAACTAATTATTACATTAGTCGACGGAGCCGGCTGAATCCTAATAATCACCTTCTTTCTCGATGTTGAAATGTTGTCACCGGACATGCAACAAGGTCAACTAATAGAAACTGACTAAAATTACAATACATTATGTTCTAGACTAGTGGCTCGGTGCATGAAACTAGCGGTAAATAATCACGAACTGGTTGGGTGTTTTAAAATCCGGTTTTTCATTGTGTATGCTATTTTATAACCATCAGAAATGAAAATATTTGGATAGCAGGTAACGGCACATTCAATGGAAAAAAAATCGATGCAGCTTTTCAATGGACATGCCTTCTACTTTGTGCCGCTTACACGTCTGGTTTTGAGAAAAACTGTGGCATATATATTTATAGGTTCTAGTGTTTATGTTGATTCGAATTAAACGTAGTTTTTGGACTATTTAAACAAGTTACACATAGCAAGAAAGGTATCGGTAGCAAGCATTGAACGATTTGTGAAATAAGATTAACAGGTAGTATAGTATGAAGAAAGTTATTAAAGTTCAAAGTGTACGAAACGCTTCCGTTTTGAAAATAATGAAACGACACTCAGTATTCATAAAGTAAAGAAAGATGAAAATCCTAAGTAAAAAAACGACCGATTATTTAAAAAAAATACTACGAGCGACCTAATTGTACGATTTTATTAAACTAACTAGCAAAGAAAGCAAATGATTGTTCGTGATTTTTTCCAATTCGAAAAGTTACTAATTTGTATTTTCTTTTAACAATTGTTCAAAAAATGCAATAGAAAAATGTACTGGACCCCTTTTTTAGTCGAAAAAAAAAACACTTTTAGCACCTAACAACAAGCTGCCGAGGGAAAAATTGGCCCGCAAATTGTAACTAAGTTATTCTACACAAAACGTCGCCGCCCATGGAGCTCGAACATCGGATTAAAGGTGTAAACAGCTTTCGTTACCGCGACGCCTCATGGACCAACATGTCTGTTGCAGCTTTTTCGCACTATCAAACGATAATGAATAGAAGCGTGGTATACACGTTCGACTGGAATTAATGAGGGCTACGAACGATTGAATCAGATGCCGACCCGTACGCATACGTTCCTATCTTAATTGAAGTGCATTTTGAGTGGTATAAAATCGAGAGTGCTGATTCAAATGGTCCTTAGTGACAAATGTAAACAAACTGAGTTATTTGCAGCGCAGCATGTGATTACAACATAGCTAACGAATACCGAAAACCAGGACTCATTATACCCAGTATTTATCAAAATAACAAGCATTATATAAAAAGTCGCAAAGTTTTCATGATCATATTTTAAAATTTTGCACTTGAGACCTTTTAAATTGAAAGGGCCTATGCGCGAAATATTTGAAAACCTCTGCAACTGTTCATAGGCGCCATGCAAAAACGACGCAAGATTCATTTCATTCTATGCTTTTCCCACTGCACATAGGTACCTAGTAAAAACGTCATAAGCATCAAAATAAAAGAAATTATTTTCTTCTGCTCATGCGAATTATTTTCGAAGTTGAATTTAGAAAGTATAGTAAATTAAAAGATAATTGGAAAGCTTAGTTATTCTAAAGTAACATACCATTCGTTGGTTTTAACCACTTCCAGCCAATGGTTTGTTAGTATAAACTAAAGTTTCCCGCATTTTTTTCTGCAAGACTTCTGTTAAATCCAGTGCAACTATTTACCATAGTAATGATGAACATTCGTATTCCGGTGCTCATTTTGTCGAAAACTTTGAAGAAATTCAATATTCGTCGTAAGAGCTACCTTTGCTGAAAAAAGCCTTATGTGCGGCGTCGTATGATTCTTAGGCCCGAAAAAAGACCTATGTGAAAGGTCCTATAATTTTCAAAAGGACGCATCATTCTAAAGCGCTTAAAAACTGCATTAGCACTAAACATTTCATGTTTTTAGTATTATTCACCTGAAGCGTGGTTAAAATTGACAGAGCGATAGTTAAATTTGACAGCTCAATGGTTAAAATTTTGCCCATGATGCAGAATAAAAAGGTGGAAACATTTACTGCATCTAATTGAAGTTGTCAATATTTTTCAATACAAAATTAAGGGATAAAGATGAAAACGATAACGTGTTGTGTTAAGATTTGTTTGGGTTATTTCATGATGTGGATGTTTACTTTTCGCGAGGCTATGACTGTCATCATTAATGTAATAAGAAAAAAAAACTAATTTTAAAATATCGAGAAATGTTCACACCTCTACCAACTTGTGGTCATCGCAGCTGTTAATTCTAAATAACTATCCATATGTCAATATGTCTTCTTTGTGGTTGCCCCTGTTTGCTCTACATGTTACAAATTGCCCGAATCCAATGTAGTTGGAAGCGAGTTGTTTGTTTGTTCACATGTCGTCGCTGTTGTGCTATCTTATGACAAACGCCATTTTGGGGTAAACTGAGTTAGATATGCCACATTACTTGTTTGAACAATCTCTACAAAGTGGCGTTTTCAGAATTTTGAAATTCTACGTGGTTACTTAGATATAGCGAGAAACATGATGAGAAATTGTGAGTTTTTTGCTTCAAATCACTGTATAGAGGGATTTGCTCAAGTTATATTGAACTTTTAGATGTTTTTATGTGTGAAAATGTCTGAGGAACACAATGGCATAAACATTTTCAAAGGAAAATTACACGAGTTGTGAGAAAAACACAGTTTTAGTTTTAAACTGGAAATAAAGCATATTTGGCAACACTGTAATCAAAAATAACATTTTTTTCTAGATTCCCTGACTCATTTCCTTCAAAATACATTTCACCGATTGTTTATAGACCATATGAACGCAAAGATATGAATAAAAGTAAAAAATGGTTATATTTTTTTCAATGGAAAATTTACCATGCACGATTATGACACGTCATACAAATTTTGTCATCAATACACGCCTATGACACGTGTGAGTGCGACTTTTGTTTACATTCATAGTAAAAACTCGCAACATAGTCAACCGATCTTCGTAATATTTGAGAGATTAATGCAGATTAGATAGAAGCATCAAATATCTTCTTTGGATTGTTTATACCATTTATAAGTTTCAAAATATTCAATCTCAAACTTTAAAAATCGTTTTTCTCGAAATGTGCTAAATGGCGCTTGTCATAAGATAGCACAACAGCGACGATGTGTCGTCCCAACCGGGTAGTATATGATTAATGTAGCTGAGGATCGGTTTGGGACAGGTATGCCATACCTCGTGAGGCGTCATAAGATGCTTTCGGAAGTATCGTCCCCTTCGAAGAAATGGTACTGCACAATGGCAGAGACCTTTGTCATTTTTTTTCAGAGGATTCATAGCAGGACAATGTCCCGTAAATAAACTTGTGATTATACGTAGGGTGATGAGCCTATTTGCGCCATGTTTCTATTATCACCCTACCCATTTGAAGCCGTTGGTTAGAGCAGTGTCTGCCATCTTTGTTCAACGCATTGAGTCAAATGGTAACGCAACAATAGGGGCACTCGATTCGAGTTTTCATTGTGCTCAAACACGAGAATTTTACTGTTTTCAACGCATTTGTGTTATTATATTGGTTCTTAACACCGAAGCAAAGCGGTTGATGTCAATTTTTACGCATTCTATTGATTGTAAGGCAAAAAATTATCGAATTAGTGAGGCACCTTGCTTAGTATGGTGAAAATAGGCTCATCACTAGGGCATTGCAAAAAAAACTTTTTTTTGAATTCTCAAAGGCCCCCCCTCTCATATTGTGACAAATGTCAAAGTAAGCTCAGATGCCAAATTTCACATCATTTGGACAATTTTAGACCCCCGCCCACTTCGCTTGAAATTTTTTGAAATTGGTACTATGGGAAAATATGGAGGAAAAATACATTAAATGCTATAACTTTCGAAGTAGCAATCAGAAAATTACAATTTATACCTCTTTTGAACGGAAATAATCTAAGTATTTGAATGAAGAGATACTTGTTTCTTGAAAAATACGGGAAAGTGGGGTACTGGCTCATTTTGACCCCAAAATCCCCTATTTTTAATGATTTTTCTGCTCCGTGATGCAAATCATACATATTTTGTAGTTTTTCTAATGTGAAAAAATCTCAGAAATCGAACGGAACCATTTTGACCTTAGTTCGAATACGAGAAGTTGGGGTTATAGGGCTTTTTGTCAGTCATATTAAATTTTATCATTTTCTCATGCATATATCTCTATTATTCTTCAATCAATTTTCATAAAATGTAACTTATTGAACGTGTAAAATTCTGAGGAATAAAACAAAAATAAAAACGTTAAAGGTAAAATTCAGAAACATCAAACTTTTTGATATTTACTCTACAAATCTAATTTTTTTCATTATTTGTCATAATACCTCAACTTCCCCTATTTTTCCAGGAATGGAACTTTTCTCATGTGATCCCTAAGCATATTTTACACTAAAAGTAGTAAATTAAATAAGAATTTTGTTGTTAAATGGAGTTAATATGTGCGATTTTATGATAAAAATGTGAAATCGACACTATATGTCAGATAATTTGATGTTCCTGAATTTTACCGGTAACGAATCTATTTTTGTTATAATCCTAAGGATTTTCCACGTTCAACAAGGTATAGTTTATGAAAATTGAGTGAAGAATAATAGAGATATATTCACGAGAAAATGATGAAGGTTAGTATTAATGTCAAAAGGCCATTTAACCCCAACTTCTCGTATTCGGACTAAGGTCAAAAGGGTTCCGTTAGATTTCTGAGATTTTTTTACATTAGAAAAACTACAAAATATGTATGATTTTCATCACGGAGCAGAAAAATCATTAAAAATAGGGGATTTTGGGGTCAAAATGACCCAGTACCCCACTTTCTCGTATTTTTCTAGAAACAAATATATCTCCATTCAAATACCAAGATTATTTTCTTCCAAAAGAGGTATAAATTTTAATTTTCTGATTGCTACTTCAAAAGTTATAGCATTTAATGTATTTTTCCTCCATATTTTCCCATAGAACCAATTTCAAAAAATTTCAAGCGAAGTGGGCGGGGGTCTAAAATTGTCCAAATGATGTGAAATTTGGCATCTGAGCTTACTTTGACATTTGTCACAATATGAGAGGGGGGGCCTTTGAGAATTCAAAAAAAAGTTTTTTTTGCAATGCCCTACTCATCACCCTAAATCTTCTCGTTTTAGATCCATTAGTTGTTTTGGCTTTCGTTGTATCTGGATGTATGAATTTCTTGGCTTGTCGAGCGCCTACTACGGTACTCCAGTCATTTAGTAGTTGGTCTCTTGCCCAAGCCGAAAGTTCTAGTTTGATGGTGCAGATCGATATGCCTAGAAATGGTTCTGGTCCAACAATCGTGTTTGATGAACCACGCCTGGCTAACTCGTCGGCCACTTCGTTACCATAGAAGGATCAGATTATAATACAATTATGCACATGACTGTATACGGTCACCATGGCTTTTTGTGATATAGTGCTTGTACTACACAAAATAAAATGTATCTTAGTATATGATAGTAATCAATACAATAACAAAATGATATAATGAACATAATTTAATGAACTAAAAACAAACTTATGAATATGACAATAAAACATATGTTCTTCGTACTGATACGACTTCCGAAAATTGGTAACTTGTTTTCGATCCTTCTAACGAATAGCCAATTTTCAATTCTTAACGTATGCGAAATAAAATTTGGACAAAATTCAAAAGGCAATTTTTTTTATTAAATATTCTTTCTACATTAAAACATTTATCAGCTTAATGTAGAAAAAATTTGAGCACATTCGAGAAGCTTTACGACAGTTTGCAGGAACTTTTTGCAAAGGAGTCGAAAAAATTGATGTTAACATTTTCTATTATCATGTTTGTTAGTTTTAGGTCGAAAATTATTGGCATTTACTCTCCGCTTCAAATAATCCCAGAAATCCTCAATTGGACGCAGTAGTTGTACATTTCGAGGGTTATCAGCCTTTTGTACAAACGGTATGCCATAATCCTCCAATTTTTTTTTGCGTAATGCAGTGAAGACCCGATTTTATCGGCCCCTTGGTGAATTTTAGCCTTATAAAACAGGGACATTGACAAAATCGGGACATATATTCTGCTTTCTTTTTAAGTAACCGATGCTCTTAAAACATTCTTTTTAGTCACTAGATATAGCTTCATCACCCTTTCTGATTCTTTTGTTTGAATTTCCCTTAAGGGGGTCTGATACGCTTGTAGTAAAAATTGTATTGTGTTCTCTGCCCTATTTTCCAATAACTCGGGTGTTCCTCAAGGAAGTAATTTAGGCCCACTCTTAACCACACTTTTTATCAGTGATCTAGCTACAGTATTACCACCGGGATGTCGTATATTCTACGCTGATGACGTTAAATTATACATGATCGTCAAGTGCATCAGGGATTGCTTAGCTTTACAACAGCTCTTGGGCACTTTCAGTGACTGGTGCTCTTTAGACTCGCTTACAATTAGTGTGATGCAGTGTAATACGTATCATCGCAAGCGCAAGCCAAATTCATACGACTACTATATTGGAGATCAGAATCTTGAGCGTGTACTACAAGTGTGTGACCTTGGAGTCACTTTGGATTCTGCACTCACTTTCCGACCTCATTCCGACTGAGGAATTCCACGAAGATCCGTCCGAAAATTTTTAAAATCGTGACCGACCATCTTAGATTCCAATGAAACTTTACACGTTTCATCGTCATGCAAGACTAAATATTTTCCACAGGTAATACGATTATTTTGACTCAAGAGCAACTCTTCAAAAGGGCGTAAACGTTTCTACGTGTATGAATTTCAAAATTTTTTGTTCGATTACTGTATTTTATACAGCAAAACTATCTGAGAACGAGTTACAGGGAATGAATACTTCTGTCTAAAAAATATACACTGAAAAAAATGTTGCGTCATTTTTCAAAAAAAAAACAAAAATTTATGATAAAAATTTAAATTGCGAAAAAACCCATTTTTTTTTAAATTTTTTATATTTTGTTACCAAAAACCTAAAGAGAAAAGAAACATTTTGAATGTGATTGTATGATGGAGAAAAAATCGGTAAAAAAGTTTTCCTAACAATAACTTCGTACATGTTTTTAAGATTCATACTAATAGACATATAAAATTGTAATTCTATTACAGAATATAATTCTAAGCACCATTTAAAATCAAAATGCATTTAACAAAAATCTTCCAAAATGCGATAGTTTTCGAGATATTTGAAATTTTGCTCTTTCAAAAACAATTAATTCGTGTAATTATGCTCTTTTTAAAAGTTATTCGCGTTACCCCATCAAAAAATGTCAAAAATTTAATGTTTATCGTTTTAAAGACGTAAAAGCAGTCTATTTGGATCCTGGAGAAGCTTTCAATAAAAAAGTTTTCCTAACAACAACTTTTGACATTTTTTTATAATTCTTACTATTTGCAGTCAAAAATACAATTTTCTTTTTGAATATGATTCTAAATGCCATTTTAAATCGAAATGCTCTTAACAAAAATTTTCTAAAATGTAGTAGTTCTCGAGATATTTGAACTTTTGTTTTAACAACACAATTATTTTGTTTTATTACGACCTTTTCATAAGTTAGTCGCTTTTCTCCATCAACAATAATAGGTTTTTCAAAAGGCCCGTAAACTTTCCTGCAACTTTCTCTTTGACATCAAGGCGATATTGTGAAACATTTTAAAGTTACATGAAAACAACCAACATATGATCCAGCTATATAGTTTAATCAACAGACCCTATGGTTGAAATATATTTTGGTTGCTTTCATGTAAATGGTTTACAATATCGCCTTGATGTCAAAGAGAAAGTTGCAAGAAAGTTTACGGGCCTTTTGAAAAACCTATTATTGTTGATGGAGAAACGCAACTAACTTATGAAAAGGTCGTAATAAAACAAAATAATTGTGTTGTTAAAACAAAAGTTCAAATATCTCGAGAACTACTACATTTTAGAAAATTTTTGTTAAGAGCATTTCGATTTAAAATGGCGTTTGGAATCATATTCAAAAAGAAAATTGTATTTTTGACTGCAAATAGTAAGAATTATAAAAAAATGTCAAAAGTTGTTGTTAGGAAAACATTTTTATTGAAAGCTTCTCCATGATCCAAATACACTAAAAAGGTTGCTTTTACGTCTTTAAAACGATAAACATTAAATTTTTGACATTTTTTGGTGAGGTAACGCGAATAACTTTTAAAAGGAGCATAATTACACGAATTAATTGTTTTTGAAGGAGCAAAATTTCAAATATCTCGAAAACTATCGCATTTTGGAAGATTTTTGTTAAATGCATTTTGATTTTAAATGGTACTTAGAATTATATTCTGTAATAAAA
This sequence comes from Topomyia yanbarensis, assembly GCF_030247195.1. NCBI lineage: Eukaryota > Metazoa > Arthropoda > Insecta > Diptera > Culicidae > Topomyia > Topomyia yanbarensis. The sequence continues at coordinate 78,550,894 of NC_080671.1, forward strand.
TTACAATTTTGTATGTCAATTAGTATGAAATTTAAAAACATGTACGAAGTTATTGTTAGAAAAACTTTTTTACCGATTTTTTCTCCATCATGCAATCACAATCAAAATGTTTCTTTTCTCTTTAGGTTTTGGTAACAAAATATAAAAAAATAAAAAAATGGGTTTTTTCGCAATTTAAATTTTTATCATAATTTTTTGTTTTTTTGAAAAATGACACAGCATTTTTTTCGGACAGAAGTATTCATTCCCTGTAACTCGTTCTCAGATAGTTTTGCTGTATAAAATACAGTATTCGAACAAAAAAAATTGAAATTCATGCACGTAGAAACGTTTACGCCCTTTTGAAAAATTGCTCTTGTATCAAAATATTCCAATTGGCAGAGAATATCATGGAGATTCATACAGCGAACACACCTGCAAAGTTTCGTTCGAATCGACGATGGTCATATTTTGCGGTCGGCCGGTTTCTCATGGAATCCCTCTATATTATTAACAAGGCAAGCCGCCAGATGGGGTTCATGTTTAAAATTTCTAATGAATTTAATGACCATCTCTGCCTCCGCTCACTGTACTGTGCATTGGTACGGTGGATATTGGAATCTAACTCAGTAATATGGTGTCCGTACCAAGGAGCATGGATAGCAAGAATTGAAGCAAAGACAATTCGTTCGTTATGCACTAAGACGCCTTCCGGATTCTACTAATCTTTCGCCATACGAAGACCGCTGTAGATTATTAGGTTTTCCCCATATTCGTTAAGACCAACTAGGTCAGACGATTAATAAATAAATAAATAAATAAATAAATAAATAAATAAATAAATAAATAAATAAATAAATAAATAAATAAATAAATAAATAAATAAATAAATAAATAAATAAAATAATTAAATATATATTAAATATTTATATAAACAAGAAAATAAATAAATAAAATCGGGGATAGACAAAATCGGGGGCTGATAAAATCGGGGGTTGATAAAATTGGGTCTTCACTGTAGCAAGGTGCCAGATTGTAGATTGGTATCCCCTAGCAGTTCGAAATCAACACTGGATGTTTATAATAAGTGTGCTTAAAGTAGGACGTTTAGTATGGTGCCCTGCGCAGGGTTGCATTTTTGTTTTAATGCTGGGAGCGTTGTCCAAATTTTATTCCGCATACGTTATTTATGATTTAACGGGTAGAATAATGCACACAAGACTATGCTTATTCCTCACGCACATTAAATGGGTGTATCCCATTCGACACAACTACGATGGACATACGGACGTTTGGGATTTATACATTTAGGTATAATGGACATTAGGCATAATGAATGATTGGCATATACTAATATAATGGACGTTAGATATAATTTATCGTGCATCACTTAAAGGAACTTAGTTTTAGGCGATGGTGGCGTCGGGTGGTAAGAGCGTCAATGTGTGAATTTCCATTGATATTGTAGAATTACTCAGAAAGTTGATCAAACTCGGTCAACATTTTATTCTGCTATACACACTTGAAGAAATTTTTACTCAAATAAAAGAAGCAGACCGTATACTTGGCTTACGGTAATTCAGCTTGTGTTAACCCTAGTACGTTGCACTTGCGTTTTCCACCATAGAACGTTGCACTGGGGTATAAATGTACCCACGCGTTTGATCGCACTTTTCGCAGGTAAAAATGCAAACAAAAAAATGTATAAGACATCTTTTTCTTCGTTTTTTAATTGCGAAAACAACTGTGTAAGTTAAAGTAAGGAATTTCTACATGAATGATACATAAATTGGTTTAAACAAAGTAAAATGTGAAAAAATAGCGGTTTTGACTTTTTTCACAAAAATTACCATAACTTTGCGAATTTTCATCCTATTTGAAAAAAAATCAAATTTTTTTTTATTCATTTCGTTTATTTGATAGGCACAAATGCGTTAGCTTGGCGGTGCCAAATTCTTTTGTTTTTACATTTTGGATATCTTAAAACTAGGAGGTTACAATTGTGAAATATTTTTTTTACAAAAGAAAAGAAAGTTTACAGCTATCTTACGACTAGAAATAAGATTCAATATACAAGAGAGGGCCAAAAGATTTTTTTATGAAAAAATTTAAAACAAGGGATTCAGTTTGATATACAAGACGGGGGGGGGATAATAGTATTTTACGAAATATTTTATAGTTATCTTGTTTCAAAAAATACAGATACCGATCACAAGTAGAATATGTTATGCTGAATGCTGATTTCAGTTTCAGATGAACCAGATTAATGTCAAACGCTAAGATAAACTATGAGTAACGGCGACATATACTCTTGTAACCAAAGAATCGCTATTCCTTATCCTTCAGCAAGAAACACGAGGCTTGAAAAGGAATCATCCTGATTCTAAACTATCTGAAAGGGATTAGTCAATACAGTATTTATTGATTTTATAGCCTTTGAATGGTCGCAAAGTGGAATGTTTATTGAAAGACAAAATATGGCTAATATCCAGTTTCATCACATCAGGAACGTGATACTGCTCACTTTCAATATACTATGTGTAACGCTTTTGTATACCCGTAGTTTAAAACTAGAGATCAATAAAAATTGATAGATTCGTTTAAAGAGATCTTCGGGTTTTGAAATCGTAACCAATGGATAATTTTAACAGTTGAGTTTATTGGCATATTGTTACTTGGTTTTCGTAGATTGCCATAGTGTTATATTAGCCCCATTATAATGCATGGCTCGGTACTTCTGTTCCTGATTTCAGTTAGCTTAGTCCGAAGTAAAACGTCTCAAACTGAGTGGTATTGATGTAGTTGGTATTATGTGTACTTTTAGTATGTTAATTTTTTTTACAACCAAAGGTCCACGAAATTATCGCACTACGGGAAGATTGCACCTTGGTCCAAAATTACAGTTTTGAATGGTACTCAGAAACTTTTACGCAGTAGTATTTATATGTAGCTTCTCTTCCAGCTATCTTCTACTTTCTACATTCATTTTTATTTCATTTTAGCAACATCGGATTAGCTGCTGCTTCGTAATTACTCAGTATCTTTCAATTTACAGAAGCTCCGGGAAGTTTAGCGTATTGCAGTCTTTGGGCACACAATTTATTTTGATTACGCCATACAATTCTAGAACTGATTTTGTATAACGGCTTGGTAAATCAGGCCAAAACACCGGAGATCCACAGTCTTGTCGAAAAGAAGTAGTCGATGTTTGTAAAGGTACTCTTTGTGGTAAGCTGCTTGCCTTGGTTCATAATCCCGGTTGTGACATAGATCTGTTCTCGTCTGCCACAACTGCAGATTGCTTGCTAGATCAAAAAAATCCTGACCAATTTTGAATTATTGATGGTTTTTTCTACGACATTAAATCTATCTCTGGTGGTAATATCACAGGATTCTTCGAAACTATGGCATTCACTGCCCGAGCCGTTTGTTGCGTTCGCGATGGAATCATTTAGATATTATGCAATGTGTAAGTTAAATTTTCTAAAGTTTGCTTAGCTAAATTTATTGGTTATGTTAATTGATAGAAAGAAAACTCACCAAATTTCTTAAAATTTAAAAAGATATTTCACCAAATTTACAGAATATGAACATTACACGCTAAGCTGTATTTCAACTAAATATAGTGTATTCTGCGTTGTTCTGAGAAAGACATGCAATGCAATATTTTCGAGGATAACATTAAGAGTGAGAACCATAAAAATCGGACGCTAGTGTGGATCAATACAAATCAAAATAGATAGATATGAATTGTTCCTGTATTCTGTCTGTTTAAAAAGTCTTATACTTCAGCTGTAAATTTCTAAATCAGTAATGTTCGGCCACCTATCAATGAAGATTGGCATTTTTTGACAAAAATAATAGATGTTACAATATTCACGCAGTTATACATAGCTGAGTGCATTGTTTACGAAAATAACCTTAAACGTGAATGAAGTACGAAGTACGAAAAATTCTAATCAACTGTAGGGCCCACTTCATTCGATAGTGCCCAGGGGCCTCGAGTGGTCTTACGACGGCCCTGCCACTAACCGCACGAAACCTGACGAAACACTAACGGCAACCGTACACGGGGGTACAAATGTACCCCACGCCAACTTTGACACCTGCTTCCAAGGGGTGGGTGTAGCGTAGTTGGTAAATCGATTGCCTTGTACGCAGTGCACCTGGGTTCGAGTCCCGACCCCGCACATAGGGTTAGAAATTTTTCATAAGAGATTTTTCTAACCCGAAGAGGCGAATGACCTTAAGGTTAAAAGCTCTATAATCGAAATAAAAAAAAAACCTGCTTCCACAAAGGCTATAAGCAAACTGGCTATACCACCTTTTGCTACTCTTACTAGGAACTCTAAATTGAATTATGGTTAGGGTCCCAGGTCGGTAAATGCTGAATTTTCGTTTTCACACGGCTGCAAAGAAGGCGTGGGGTACATTTGTACCCCAGTGCATCATTCTAGGGTTAATTTCTTGACGTACAACCGATAATTCGCACTAACTAAAATAAGCTCAACACTCTTTGTTTAAACGAGTGTAATCAATCTCATGTGTATTCCGGCATGAATAACGCATATTAACTTAGATTAGTTATTACATACATGTATGGTGTAATTGCCAAAGAAGACAACATATATAATATTTCTGCTTCTATACAGGTTATCTCCCACAGTATTCAGTTCAATGATGATATTCTCGAGGCCATCAAAGATAGAATTACGGAAACTGATACGAGGGAGATTGTGATTTTGGGAATAATAAAATGAAGTCTACTGCTTATTGGCAATAAAATATGATCAGAAAAAAATAATCACACAACCAAAGTAATTAAGAAGCACTCTTAATGGACAAGAGCGAAGTTAGCTGACCACCGCCTACTGCAGATTTTACTGCCTATTTATTCCTAGCGTAAAGTATAATTATGGGAACAGTGCAATAATTCCACTTTTTCCTATTAATCATTCCTGGTTTGAGGTCAATCAGTAAGTTTAGAAAAAAATTAAGAAATTTTCACAACATATAGCAACGAAATTATTATACCACTATATACCTAGGCAAACATTTTAATGTGACCTCCTGCGATAAAGAATGGCTTTATTAAATTGATAACTGCGCGTTAGCTACGGTTTCTTCATGCACTCAACGACGCATTTATTAACCGCACGATAAGACCGTTACAGATCAGCGCACAGCTAGAAGCTAGCCTGCGGCACCAGGGAAAATTATTGTAACTGTGCCTGCTCGAAAATGGTCTACCCTAGTTTATAATATAGAAATACTGAATGAACTTGCTTGAGCACAGAACTATCTGTCCAACGGTGCGTTTCTTGAGAATTGTATCTTCCACCAACCAAACTGCACGTAATTATCGTGCTAATTAGCAGCTAGCACAAGATACTTTTTTCTCTCTCTCTCTATTTAGTACGTTTGTACATCCCATTACTGGGATTGGTTTCCTTATGTTCTTCCTGGCAATGACGCGATGGATAGGTAGAGTATTACGTTAACTCATAAGAATAGTTGCACGCAATAATTAGAAGACAGGGTGAAAAGCATTATTTGCACCAAGTAAGCATAAAAAAATATTTCTCCTCTTAATTTACTCTTTATAAATTTCTTGGAAATAACCGTCAACTACTCGGTTCATGGGTGACTTGCTAGGCGGGACGCGCGCCGATGAATGCCATTGGGTGGCGTGGGTGAACACGAAGATGCACATTCGTAGGCGTTCAGCCATGTCACAGGGTTGAATTAGGCATCTTCCAATTAGATGATCTTGTTTTCGATGGCACACTTACATAGGAAGAAAAAATGCCTTGTATTGGGATATATTTTCTAAAATATTATCAAGATTCATCCCTTGTCGGTACTTATAATACCGTTTACCAACAGTGATACCTTATCCGCGAGCGAGGAAGCATTTGTGCGAATCTGCAGGCCCCGCGTTCTCGCCGTTCCACAACCAGTTGTACTCTAAGTCGCTCATTGTTCAGTTGAGTAAAATTATCCGGATAAGCCATGAACTCATAAAAACCATTGCGATTTGTATCAGGTACAGTTCTGCCCCTGTCTGCAAAAGTAACGAAAACGACACTTTGGTCGAATTTCACTTTTTCGTATTTATAGGTTCGATGTGAAAATCGGTATCTTTCACTAACTCGATTTAAAAAAAAAAATTAAAAAAAAAACAAAGTGACGAATCCATGCTTCTTCTCCCGCGATACGTAGAAATTGATTTCCTGTAGAATATACTAGATGGCGTTTACGTCCCTTTTGCATACAAGTGCGGAGCTGTGTTGATGAACCCCACCTCAGCCACCTACCTTTACTTTCCGGTGTAACTGTAGGGTCTCCATTGTTAAATTTTTTGCCTCTGGAAAACATCAAACTTGCCTTGCCCTCTCCTTGTTTTCTTTTCACTGCCCTTGATGACACAACCATTCTGATGTTCTAAGACGCTTTTTCTTCCTGCCGGGTTAACTGTTACCGAAAATTTATAAAGATGACGATTCAGGATAAGGAAAAAAGGGTTAGGTACACTTTATTACCGGTTTCTTTGTTTTAATTAAATTAAAAAAGGATAACGCGTTTCTGGTGAGTAGTGGTGGGTACTAAGAAAAGGGTGCAGGTTGGGTTTTGAATGCGTTAGACTAGATTGTCGAGCGCGATGGCAACCTAAGTCTGTAAATTAGGGGCTGATATTTACCACTGCTTGACTGGTTTAGGTTTATTATGGCACGAGCTTTGTCGTGTGGCCCAAATTAATTTAATTTAGCGTTCTCTGGTGCGCTTTTGAGTAGCACGGGAAAATAATGCGTTTATGTAAATTTGTACTGCTGTCGTAAAAATGTTTCTTTCATTAAGCATGATATTAATAAACTTTTGCTTTCATTGCTGTTGTTATGAGCTCCAGCACCGTCGTTACATTGTCATATATTACATTCCACTTGTTTTCTTTTTTTTCTAGTCGCCGACTTCTTGTGACCTTATGGACATTTTTCGTAGCATAATATTGAGCACTATTTGCACGCATTCGTTCAAGTGTTGTAGAGTTTCTGTGGCCTGCAGCAAATTTTGAATGAATTATCTCTACAGTCCAGCAGAAATGCTTTTAAGAGAAATATTTTCGTATTAACTGCCTTATACTATTTACTGTGATTCTGTCCATAATCTCCATTATCATAATTTTCCATAGTCCGCACATAATTTATTGTTGCTGAATCCCAATCGTTCTATGAAAATTCCCAATAATAAAACTAGCGACATCTGTAGGAATACACGTAATTACAATTAAATTGTTACTGAATTATAAATTACCAAAAGTCGAACAACGCCATGCCTTGAGAGTATGGAGAATAGGACTAAATACTTCACGGATAATAGGAAGACGATAATTTGAATAATATGGTTCTCATTAATAAAACTAGACGCCGTAACGTAACATTTCTGATGGTTTCACTCCTTATCGGCTCCAATGGCCGCTCATGAGCAACTCCTATATCTATGGTCGTGCAACACTGAATGTCTTATAGAAACAACAACATCATACCGTACAGCTTTATATGGATTGCGCAGTTGAATTAGTGCAAGAGTTTAATTAATTAGCTTTCTGTCATCAAGCTTGTCAGCAACTTGATGTCACCCAAGAGAGACCACACATGCAGTGATCGAGTATCGATGGTACCTATGAGGGAGTTGAGTACATATTCCCGCTACTATATGCTAGTCCGTCGGCGAACCAGTTGGAAGCATTCAAGACATTTCAAAATGTTAATTTTTCACACCTCACTCTAAATAATGGTGCAGTGCAGCAAAATGAACATAAAAACTACTTTGATCCATTTAATGGAGTAATTGTGTTTTTCTCATATATGCAACTTTGTTTGGCATTACTGGTTATGTTACATAGTCAATATAAAGCAATGGGTCTCAATCTCTTCAAAATCGTCTTGGGTTGTTGCGGAACCCCACGGTCGCAATCCAGTTTATATGTTACAATTTACTATTTTCTACCTGTTACGAGAGAAAGCTGGAAATTGCAACATCTCTTTGGAAAGGTATTCTGCCCCTAGGAACTGCTTGACGGCCCCAGGTTGAGAATCACTGATACTAAATCCATATAGCGCCCGGTCTTCGGATAACTCGGGAAATAAGGAGTCGCTAAAGAAGAAAGCATTTTCGATTGTTTATATATATTTTTACTGTGATGGAAACATTTCAACTTCTCGTAAATGAATTATTTGAGGATATCGATTTCGAAGCGGCAAATGTAATATTGTAACTATTGTAATACCCTCAATAGCGGCTCAGTTAGGGGGGGGGGGGGGGGTGGTTTTAGCGAAAACAATCGAAATAAAATGGCTGGACTGACGAAGATCTCGATTCGAAATAATTTGTTTTGAGATATTTTGTGAACCCGGATTAAAATTTGAAGTTTATATGATTAATTTACTTATTTCTCGAAATATAAATAAAGCTCCCAATGTAGTATATCTCATTGTATATTTTGTAGTCCTTTACTGAATTCGACAACTAAAATTTTGAGCACTTTCGAAGAAGTTGTCTTTATTTAGCAAAGCGTGCAAATGAGAGCCAGGTTTCTATTTTGTACCAATTTCGCAGTATGGAATTTTTAGTGCAAATAAATACGAAAAAACTGAAAATTGAACAGTGTTGGCTATTAATTATAGCACCTTCCAAACGGCCTTTTGAAGATGAACACAACAAAGTCATGGCTCTCGATTTCAAAAGTTTCTTCTTAGAAGGCATATCCTGAATAAATTTCGGAAATACAGCTTGCCTATTCCGTTTCTTTATTTTAAGGCAGCGTACGATTCAGTGCAACGAAACAAACTAGTCTGACAGAAAATGCTTGAACATGGCTTTCCAACAAGACTGATTAGCTGATGCCACTAGATGGGTTGAATAAATGCGCCAAAAATTGGGATACGAATGTTTTTGACAGCATTGAATTCAATCGTGGGGCAGTGTACGAGGTGATCGCGCCACTTGAAAGTTAAGCTTCCAAAATCGGTCTGACTATAAACTCTGACACGATAATGTTCATGTAGCTGCTGGAAAACAAGACAGTCCGTTGATGATTCCAACATGAAAATGGATGGAGTGTGACACTAGTGACATACGATAGTAGTGTTAGCCGCAATGTAAAAGAGCATATTGTGGCTGCTAAAAGGACTTTCTACGGCTTGCGTTGTCAGGTAACGTCATCGGACCCCCACATAACGTTTTATAGAAATTACTGATACACCATGTACCTCTATATGATCATGAAGCATGGCCGTTAAAGGATACAAACTATCGTGTGCTAGAAGTGTTTGAAAGAAGAATTCAGCGTTCAATACTCAGCGGCACAACGGAGAATGGCAAAGACACATGAAACACACAAAGTACATACTGTACAGATATGCTGACGTCGCAAGGTTGATAAAGTACGCCAGAACTCGACTTCGACTTCGGTGCAACTCACGCACGTGAGGAAAATGCGGCTGAAGATCAAGCTTTAGAAACACATCCGGCCATGATGATGATGATGATCCTTAGAAGACACAATTGATAGTTTTGGGTCAGTATTATTTTGAAGCGAGAACATCTGGCCCAGCAATTTTCTCCATTGCTGTGACTTTGATATGATGTTTACTAAAAACTCTTCTTGCAATCAGAGCCGCAGCGTGCCATTCTTTTTAAGTTTGACTTTCAAACAATAATTTAGTGCGTAGGGGAGCCCGGGGCAAGTTGGCGGTTGGGGTAAGTTGGCGGAATCCCTTTTTCTCTGTTTCTATTAGACATATACTGCCCATGATCGCATATCAGTCCCATAAATATAGGAAATCCCATAGAAAACGGAACAACTATGCGATCATGGGTAGTATAGCGCTGCCTCTTCTTGTGTACCTCAAGTTATGTGAAACCCGTTATCCAATGTGTTTTTGTTGCAAAGCGATTTGTTTGGTGGAAGTTGTGGGTGATATTGTATTTTCGAGCATACCAAGAACATTTTCTAAATTTTAAGTACTTTGCGTTATTTAGGGTGATTTTCAATTTATTCCCCGAATGATTATTTTTTTCGATAGCGCATGAAAAGAGCTTTCAGTATCCGTATAGATATTACATCTATCCATAAACAAAAGTTATTTTTTAAATAGTTTTTAATAATATATGCTGTTGGGGTAAGTTGGCGGTGCTGCACGCGGGTCAAGTTGGCGATACTATTTACGTCATAAAAAAAATTTATTTCTGGAATTCTTTTTAAAGTAAGAAAATCTTTTTTTGTGTATCTCAAAAATGTAGGAGATATTTATTCTGGCCAATTGCATGAAGAATTTCGAAAATTTGCTTTTGAATAGGGAGTACACGTCAAAGTCAAAATGCCGGGATATTGAAACTGAAATATAATAGCAAATGTCGGTTAATATGTAGTTTTCTCGAAAAGACATTCAGCACGTTCCAAAAGGACATTTGAAGTAATTGAATCTTCATTTGATTGTTTAGTTTTTGGCGTATACTCATCAGAGTCGAAAAATGTTTTTTTCGTTTACCAAAATCCGACGAAAATGACGAGCGAGCGATGCTACTTTCTAAACCACTAGAACATTACGAAACCGAAAATGAGACAACGGCCTACGACAAAGCATGTGGGTAAATTCAATTTCATTATTTCTTCCACACATTCGTTTTCGCTTCGAAATTGAGAACGACATTAGTCTCTTCGATATTGCACATAGCGCTGGCCAAACGAAAAGAAACCAGTAACGATATTTATTTGTCGTTGTTCGATTTGGGAGAATAACAAGCTAGCGATGATATTGGACGACTGAAGGGGCAGTGGTGTGCGTATTTCCTGTGTTTGCGGCGTTCTAGTTGCATTTTATGATGCACATTGCTGTAATTTCATTTAATGAAAATTAAAATAAAAATCAAAATTACTGATTTGAAATTAAAACGAGATTGAATTTTCGTATTGTCATAGGAAAACGAAAGTCACTACTTCTGCTACTCGCATCCATAGAATCGAAAGAAGAAGGGGCGTTGTTTATATTGTTTCGCTTTGTGTGAATTTAGTAACGAAGGAGGCAGCGAAAAGACGAAGGTGAATTCAGTGAATTTCATCGTTCATTGAATGGGTATGAGAATTTTAGGCCCTGATACTCATATACCTCCAACTTACCCCGGAGCCGGGGTATGTTGGTGGGTTTTCCGCGTCACATATTTTTGTCTCTAAAAATGAAGACAATGCATCAAACGCTTTAAAAAAAATCAGAGATATTGCCAACATTCTGCTCTTTCATGCCGTGGGATAGAACCCAAAGTTTGCAAGATCTACCTACATCAAAGCGGTCAAAATTGAAAACTGAAAACAACGCCAACTAGCCCCGGTCTCCCCTACATGGGAATGGAATAATTTACCTCACTTAGTTTATAAAGCAAATCAAGATTTCAACACCTTAGAGGTCACGACATCAGTTTTGCACCCCTTTGGTGTTTACATTGGTTTTCTTTTCCAGTTCGACTTTCCAACAATACTTTAGTGTGTAGGTACCTGGAAATAGCACATCATCCTGACTTATTTTATGATTCCTCTCTAAGAATTTTATAAAGCAAATCATGAATTCATATGCTTTATATGAATTTCAGCGATCCCCTGAGGTTGGCGCTCCTGGTGAAGGTCAACCTGGCCAACCGAACGCTACGGGTCTGTGAAATACCCTAGCAGAATAAAATGAATCTATTAAGTTAAAAATTGGAACGAAATGTTTTCGAGAAGTCGTCTAGCAAACAAAAAGATTATTCATATTTTTCGAAGTAAAGACTCTGAAATCTTTAACTATCAATGGGTTTTGATTATTGTCCGTGCTTTTACAAGCGAAAAATCTGTTATTGGCGCCGTTTTGTCGAGGGTTTATTGAGAGAAACAGCGATGAGCTCTATAGAGAATTCTTTTTAACGATTCCGTTTCTATGCAAATAATTGTGCGCGACGTATCGTTAGGGAACAACATAATTGATTCACCTTTTTCGATGAAGTCTCAGGTGTCATGCCTTATCTAGCGAAGATTCTCTTATAGAATTTATTCAATTGGTTTCTTAAGCAGAACATTGTTCCTCTGGACTGGAGACAAGTAACAGTGATTGCTGTCCAAAAACTTGGATTACCAGTTTCCGACCACAATTTACATCGCACATCAATTCGCTCGGGAAATTTTAACATTCCGCCTAGATCATAGGATTACGGCAAACTGCTAGTTATCAATTTTCCTTTCACAATGAAATGTCCAGTAATTGTATGCTTGACGCTCATCTCTTGAGTATTAGGCTTACTGAGAGAAATAAATTCAGTTATTTTCCGTTCAATTGTTTGTACTATCGTGATCGTTTGGAAAATTTCAGCTTTCAAAAGGTCTTTTTAATATATCAGGAAATGCCGATTTGAACTGTTGTTCAAATCGGTACTTCCCGATAGATTCTACAATACAGTACTTTCTCCAAGATTACCCCAAAAATCTTTAAAATCGCGAACGACCATCTTCGATACAGATGAAATATTAAGCTACTAGCATTTTGATTCAGAAGCAATATTTTAGAAGGCCCTAAGAGTTTTTGCAGGCATCGTTTTCAAAGAAAAATGTGGCTCGAGATCTGTATTTTGTACAGAAAAACACTCTGAAAAAAAGTTGCAGTTTTTTTTTGCGAATCTCTTCTTCGCAAAAAAAACAACAGAATAAAAAGTTGAGAATTTTTCAAAAAATTAAAAATTTCTATTATGAACTGAAACTACAAAAAAAACTTATTTTTTTAAACTTTTATTTTTTGCTAACGAAAGTCTAAAGAGAATGGAAACATATTTTGTTACTGCCAACACTGCTCTTGGTGGTGTAACTGGTGCTGAACAGTACTGTCATTCGACTGAAACGTCATCCGTGGACGATGACGTGGCCCGACGGCGGGAGGAGAGCTGTCATTCTCAAAAAGTGCTGAGTAAGGCATCGTGCAGGAGGAGGAAAACTTAATTATATTAAATTCATTAAATCACAGTAAAATCATTGTTAGTACAGTTAAAACTTATATATACACAGTGAAACCTAAAATTATACCTAAGGAAATCACAGTCATCACAGTAAGGTACGGTTGAGCTTAAAACTAAATTTCTAAAATACTTAACCTAACCTAAAACTATATCACAGATAAAACGAGCAGAATCGCAGATTAACTGTACTAGCAACCCATTGTATTCTGGTTCTAAACCGATAAATGTAAGTGTACATATTTATTGAAAACCGAAATAATTAAAATAAAACTTTCAGCTTTAAGCTGTCTCACACCAAAATACCGAGTTTGTGAACGGCTAAAAAGAATCGGCTAAGAGCCTCCTTTGTTCTCGGAACAAAACTTAAAGATTTATCGACACATTTTCAATGGAGTCGAACATGGATCCAATGGATAACCCCACGGATGATAAAACCCCAGAGAAAAATAAATCTTCCAGCTGCGTTTGCTGCGATCGTCCGGAGACAAGTGACGATTGCGTTCAATGCGATCAATGCGATGGATGGTGGCATATGTCATGCGCGGAAGTGACTGCATCGGTTGCTGATCGGCCGTGGACCTGCACCCACTGTTTGCCGTTGAGTGTTTGCTCCCGAACAACGGTATCCAGCGCTAAGGCAGCACGTTTGTCGTTGAAAATGAAGCTGTTGGAAGAGCAACAAGCGATGGAGAAACGTCATCTCGTCGAGAAGTATGCAATCCTGGAAGCGGAGCAGAACGAAATGGATGAGATGGCTAGCAACTGAAGCAGGGTCAGCAGAAGGACGAGTCTAGAAAGGGTAAAGCAGTGGAAGCAGCAATGCACTGATCAGGGTGAAGGCGCATATGGTCTTCCGCCGGTGGGTAAATCGGCAGACTTTACAGCAGCCTCTCTGAATCAGAACTCACGCATCCCGAAGAACTCGGAGCGAAGCAATTCGTACCAGCACGCTACAGCTAACATCAATATGCCTACTTCGGAAAAACCGGCTACAGATACAACAGTGCAGCAAGGAAGACAACACCATGGGTTCAGTTTCTACAAACCACCGTTGAATTCAACAGTAAAACCATTCAACCTTCAGAGTCTTTCTAAGCGGGAACAGCAGCAGTACACCGGCGCGTTCCCCAAATCAACTTTGGTACAACAAGAGGTAGTCAACACAAGAGGTAATGTCGAACCCCAAGTGCCCCCCGTAGCACGTGAAGGTAAGCCACTTTGTGATCCAATTATTAATCCACCTGTACCATCAAAATTCGAACACTCTCTCCAACAAATTATCAAACAATTTGGAACGATGGCATCAACGGCCACGATTCCGTCGTTGGAAGCGAATGTGCTTCCAATCGAAACAAAACCCGTTCCGTTGTCCGGAACGAATGTTGGCTTGCAGCCACCGGCAAATCCAATTATTCATGGAATCGTTCCCCCACCCGCGGGTACGCCGATTTCTGGCCCGTCGCTAATAAACCCGGTGCTATCTATCGGAACAGTTCCCCCTCCGCTGGGACTACCGATTATTGATCAATTTACTCCCTCCCCCTCGCAGTTATCCGCGCGTCAAGTGATGCCCCGCGATCTACCTACGTTTTCGGGCAACCCAGCTGACTGGCCAATATTCATTAGCACCTTCATGAATAGCTCGTTAGCGTGTGGATATAATAGCGCCGAAAATCTCGCGCGTCTTCAACGTTGTCTGAAAGGACCCGCGTATGAATCTGTCAAAAGTAGATTGTTGCTTCCTGAATCAGTGCCGCATGTAATTGATACCCTTCGTTTGTTGTATGGACGACCTGAATTGTTAATCAGTGCTCTACTACAGAAAGTGCGCAGTGTTCCGGCGCCGAAAGCGGAAAGATTGGAGACAGTCATCGACTTCGGTATAGCTGTGCGTAGTCTCTGTGATCACCTGGAAGCCGCTGGACAACAAGAGCACCTATCTAATCCCACGTTGCTGATGGAGTTAGTGGGGAAACTGCCTGCGCACACTAAGATGCAATGGGCGGATCATATACAGCAGCATGCGGTGGTCAACCTTAAAGTGTTCGGGGACTTCATGCTCAGGGTCGTCACTGCCGTTAGCAGAGTAACAATGTACGTTGGCGAGGACGGCGGCTATCAGCAGAAGCCTAGGCAGAAGGGAGCTGTGAATACCCACACGAGCGAAGCGGAGTCTTTTCAGGAGACAGTGCGCGAGAAGGAACGGGTGTGTGCGTGCTGCAAGAAACCAGGGCACCGAGTATCGGCATGCTCTGCGTTTAAAGCGTATACCGTAGATAACCGGTGGAAGTTTGCGCAAAAAAACGGGCTGTGTCGGAGCTGCCTTAATGCGCATGGAAGGAGAAGCTGTAGAAACGCAACACGGTGTGTGATCGAGGGATGTCAGTATCGTCATCATCCGCTCCTGCATTCTGATCGAGTTAATTCCATTAGTCGTCCTACCCAAGGATCGTCTACAGTACAGAATCACACGCATCGGCAAAGCAAGCAGGCTCTTCTATTCCGTATTATACCAGTCGCCATCTCAGGGCCGTGAGCTACCATCGAAACTTTCGCTTTTCTGGATGATGGCTCGGATCTATCGCTGATCGAGAACGACCTAGTAGAGCAACTGGGAATCGACGGTAGGACAACACCTTTGTGCCTGAAGTGGACAGGGAACGTCACCCGTGTCGAATCGGATTCGAAACAAGTTCGAATTACGATCAGAGGAGCTAGTAGCGCAAAACAATTCACTATTGATGATATCCGTACTGTAAAGGAGCTTACTTTGCCGGAACAGAGTTTAGATTACGTTGAACTGGCGCAACGTTATCGTTACCTCCAAGGTTTACCGATTGTCAGTTACGCAAATGCTGTTCCCCGTCTGTTGATAGGCTTTAACAACGTGAACCTCACTGTCCCGCTGCAAGTGAAGGAAGGCAAGAAGAGCGATCCTGTTGCAGTGAAAACCAGACTAGGATGGTGCATCTTCGGCGGTAGTGGTAAGGAGGGCACACATTCACTGAATTACCATGCCTGTGAGTGCGCCAGCGACCAGGACTGACATATTGCAGTGAAGGAATATTTTTCAATAGAAGATGCAGGAATGAAGCCGTCGATAGTTCTGGAATCCCACGAGGACAAGCGGGCTAGGAGCATCATGGAGCAGTCGACGAGACGAGTAGGTGACCAGTTCGAAACAGGTCTACTGTGGCGGTACGACGACATCGAACTTCCGGATAGCTACAATATGGCATTCAAGAGGTTTGAGTGTCTGGAGCGCAAGATGATGAGAGATCCAGAGCTGGCTGCAAATCTGAAGAACCAGATAGCGGAGTACCAGCAGAAAGGATATGCGCATTGTGCTACGAAGGCAGAATTAGAACGAGCAGACCCAAAACGCGCGTGGTACCTGCCGCTAGGAGCAGTGACAAATCCCCGGAAGCCAGGTAAAGTTCGACTGATATGGGACGCAGCAGCAAAGGTGGATGGAATATCTCTGAACTCTATGCTGCTTAAAGGACCGGATCAACTTACATCGCTTCCAGCAGTTCTGTCGCGGTTCCGGCAATATAAAGTAGGAGTGTCTGCAGATATACGAGAAATGTTCCACCAGCTGTTGATCCGCGAGCCGGACCGTCATTCTCAACGTTTCTTATTCCGGAATGACCCAACAAAACCGGTGGAAACCTACATTATGGATGTGGCAACATTTGGATCCACGTGTTCACCGGCGTCAGCGCAGTACGTTAAAAATAAAAACGCGGAAGAATTCTCGGACCGTTTCCCACGAGCAGTAGAGGGAATTCTGAAAAGCCACTATGTGGATGATTATCTCGATAGCTTCGAGAATGACGAAGAAGCCGAGCGAGTGTCGCGGGAAATTGCAACTATTCACCAGAAAGGAGGATTTCATCTTAGGACCTGGGTATCGAACAGTGCTGGAGTTCTTCGTGGACTGAAAGAGGCGTCAGCGAACCCTAGCAAAAGCCTATGCTTGAACGCAGCGGACAGAGGCGATCGTGTGTTGGGCATGCTCTGGCAGACTTTAGAGGATGAGTTGCTGTTCTCGATGGAAATTAAAGAGGAGATACAACTGGTGATAGATAACGGTAAGCGGCCAACAAAACGTCAGATGTTAAAATGCCTAATGGGCGTATTCGATCCACTGGGATTGCTGAGTGTTTTTCTCGTTCATGGAAAGATTCTTCTTCAGGATGTATGGCGAGCAGGATTGCAGTGGGACGAACAGGTAACTGAAGAAATATTCGATCGTTGGGTCAGGTGGACCGGTCTGTTCCCTAAAATCAGAGGCCTGCGGATCCCACGGTGCTACTTCAAGGAAGCGAATGTGCAGGTGTATGATCATCTTCAATTGCACGTTTTCGTCGATGCAAGTGAAGTCGCTTTCTCCGTCGTAGCGTACTTCAGAGTGATCAACACGGAGGGCACAGCAGAGTGCTCGATAGTCGCGGCCAAAACGAAGGTTGCACCGCTGAAGCCACTCTCGATTCCTCGCATGGAGCTACAAGCAGCAGTTCTGGGCAGCCGTTTAGTGTCGTTTGTTCAGGAGAATCACAGCGTGAAGGTGAAGCAGCGTTTTCTGTGGAGTGATTCCGCCACAGTGTTGGCCTGGTTACGCGCCGATCATCGTCGGTACACGCAGTACGTAGCATGCCGAGTAGGGGAGATATTGACAACGACAGACCTCGCAGAATGGCACTGGGTCCCCAGTAAGCTAAATCCTGCAGATGCCGCAACAAAGTGGGGTAAGAATCCGTGGCCGGAAGCAACCGACGAGTGGTTTAAAGGTCCCGAATTTCTACGTCTTGCTGAAGAGAATTGGCCGAAGCAATCGAAACCTTCAAAGGTACCTGAAGAGGAACTGAGACCCTGTTTTCTGATCCAGGGATCAACTATTCCGGAGGTTGTGATAGATTTTTCTAGATTCTCTAAGTGGCGACGATTGCTAGGTGCAGTTGCATACGTACACCGTTTTTTGGGCAATTGTAGGCGTAGATGTCGAGGAGAGACGCCGGAATTGCTGCATCTTAATCAAGAGGAATTGAAGAAGGCGAAGAACACACTTGTGTGGATTGCGCAATGGCAGGAGTACCCAGATGAGATGATTGCAGTTTCGAGAGGACAAGCAGAATTACCTAAATCGAGCAGTTTGTATCAGTTGACACCAACAGTCGATGAGTATGGCGTGCTACGCGTCGGCGGAAGAATTGGAGCTGCACCGCATACATCATTCGATGCTAGGTTCCCGGTGATTCTCCCAAGAAAACATCCGGTGACGACGCTAGTTGTAGATGATTTCCATCGTACCTTTCGTCATGGTAATTCTGAAACGGTAGTGAACGAGATTCGGCAGTTCTACAGCATCTTCCAACTAAGGAGAGTGGTGAAGCAAGTTGCGACCGTCTGTCAGTGGTGCAAAGTGAAGAAGGCGACTCCGAAGGTTCCGCGAATGGCGCCGCTGCCTTTGGCCCGCTTGTCCTCGTTTACTCGACCATTCACCTACACCGGTATTGATTTTTTCGGACCGTTGCTGGTGAAAGTAGGAAGGAGCTCGGTTAAACGCTGGATCTGTCTGTTCACCTGTATAACCACCCGTGCTGTCCATGTGGAAGTTGCACACAGTCTTTCCACACCGTCCTGTATCAAATGCATCCGTCGCTTCATCTGTCGCCGAGGAGCGCCGGTGGAAATCTACTCCGACAACGGTACCAACTTCCAAGGTGCCGAACGACTGCTGCGGAAAGAACTCGAGAACGTACATGGAGAATTAGCAGCAACGTTCACAAACGCATCTACCAAATGGGTCTTTATCCCACCAGCTGCACCTCATATGGGAGGAGCGTGGGAGAGAATGGTGCGATCCATAAAGTCAGCCATGGAAGCAGCCTACAACAACGACCGGAAACTGGACGACGAAGGGCTGGTGACGCTAGCCGTGGAAGCCGAGGGTATTGTGAACAGCCGGCCACTTACCTACCTACCCCTAGATGCTGCTGAAGTAGAAGCCCTGACTCCTAACCATTTCCTGTTGGGAAGTTCCACTGGTGTTCGTCAGCCTGCAGTACCGTTCAGTGATCCTGTCTCTGCCGTAAAGAATTCTTGGAACCAAATACAACGTCAGCTGGACGTCTTCTGGAAGCGCTGGATACGGGAATATCTTCCGATGTTGACTAAGCGAATGAAGTGGTTCGGAGAAGTGAAACCCGTGGCTGTCGGAGATTTGGTCCGTAGGAATGGCTGGACGCGCGGAAAAATCAAAGATGTCGTGACTGCGGAAGACGGACGAATTCGACAAGCGATAGTTCAGACTGCGAGGGGGATATTGCGTAGACCGGTATCGAAGTTAGCCGTGTTGGAGGTTGAGTTGGATGGTAAAACTGGGACCAGTGGCCAGTGTTACGGGGGGGAGGATGTTACTGCCAACACTGCTCTTGGTGGTGTAACTGGTGCTGAACAGTACTGTCATTCGACTGAAACGTCATCCGTGGACGATGACGTGGCCCGACGGCGGGAGGAGAGCTGTCATTCTCAAAAAGTGCTGAGTAAGGCATCGTGCAGGAGGAGGAAAACTTAATTATATTAAATTCATTAAATCACAGTAAAATCATTGTTAGTACAGTTAAAACTTATATATACACAGTGAAACCTAAAATTATACCTAAGGAAATCACAGTCATCACAGTAAGGTACGGTTGAGCTTAAAACTAAATTTCTAAAATACTTAACCTAACCTAAAACTATATCACAGATAAAACGAGCAGAATCGCAGATTAACTGTACTAGCAACCCATTGTATTCTGGTTCTAAACCGATAAATGTAAGTGTACATATTTATTGAAAACCGAAATAATTAAAATAAAACTTTCAGCTTTAAGCTGTCTCACACCAAAATACCGAGTTTGTGAACGGCTAAAAAGAATCGGCTAAGAGCCTCCTTTGTTCTCGGAACATATTTAATGTGGTTGAATCGCGGAGAAATAATTGGTAAAAGTGTTTTTCATGCAACAGCTTTAAACATGTTTCTAAATTTCATGCTAACTGGCAGACAAACATAATTTTATTACAGAATGCGATTCTCATTTCCAATCAAAATGCTTGCAATCGAAAATTTCCAATATTTGTAAGATTTTAAGATATATCATTTTTTTTCTTTTTTCGAGAGTTATCCTACTGGACAGACGAGACGGGAAATGTCACACACTAAAACACTCCTTAAGGTCAATTGCAGCGGACCGTGAGTCTGATTGTGATATTGAGTGTACGGTTCAGTTGTGCGGGCGTATGGACTTTACGATCGCGTGGGAAGTGCTATAGGTTCACTAAATTATTGGGGCGTTTTTGCGTTTGCGTAATCTTGGGCGTAGTTGTGCGTGGATGATTGCGATTGTATGTTCGTCTTTGTGTATCATCGCGAAGGGTTCGGGCGTTTGTATGTTAACGTGTTCGATCGCGTGGACGTTTGTATATCGCGTGTGCTAGCGTGTAACTTCGCGTGTATAAATTCGATTTTATAATCGTGTGTCCATTCGCATATTCACGGGTGATCTTGGATGATCACGCGGACTGTGAATCTGATACTTAATTTTCAGTGTATAGTTCAGATGCTAGAAGAGACTGAGTTTTCTATCACTAGAGTTCCAAGTCATGTCGCCATGGAAGGTGAGCGTCAATTTTTTTCTAATTGGTCCAACTGAAGGTATGGGCCTAGAAACTTCCGGACGTAACCAATTCATGATCGCGAGGGCGTTTGTAGATTCGTTCTTGAGTTCGCGTTTGCAAATTTATAAGTGCTGAAACGTTCACTTAGTCACCGGGATGTTATCCTGTTAGCAAGATTACAGGCGTAGGTATACGTGGATAATAGCGCAGGGCTCGATCGTTTGTATGTTGACGTGTTCGTCACGTGTATGTAACGTCGCGTATATGTAACGTCGCGTGTATAAATTCGATTTTATAACCGTGTGGCCATTCGCATATTTATGTGTTCTTGAATGATCGCGCCCGGTTCCTGAATCTGATACTTTATTTGCAGTGTATAGTTCAGATGCTAGCAGAGTGAGTTCTCCCATATCACCAGAGTCCCCGGTTATGTAGCCATGAAACGTGTTGTCTAGTAATTTCCCAGAAGCCAGGCAAATTTAAAAGAATTATTCTTTCATTCGTTCCAAGGTGATAATCCACGTAAAATAAAATCATCCCAATAACTGAAATATATGTAAAAATTCTCATCGCGACAGCGTACAGCGGCTTTCCAGTACATTGATTGGTTTTCCTCGGGCCCGCAGGGTATCCATTAACTGAGACCTGGCGGAACTGTACTCAGTGCACGCCCAAACAACGTGCTCGACATCGTGCCTGAAGTTTGTATGGGCTTTTTCGATAATTTACATGGATAAACCCACTAGCTCGCACTTTTGCCGCTAGGTAGCACTATATGCATCCTATTAACACTGTAAGTGAAAATAGGAAAGATAATCTTATTGTCTACAACTTTGTCGAAGACCGCTAGTCAATCTGGCTTGTTTGAAGAAGTTATTAAACTTTTAATGAAGTGATGTCTGAGTCAGTTTTGCATGGAATCTAGCAGTGACTGGTTGTGTATCAGTACTTGATTCCCACGAACTAAAGAGATATGTTTTGGTTAGAACATTCTAGTTCCACATGTTACCGTATAAAGGGCACCAACACTAACTTTTCAACGGAAAGAGATAGAAATTAGGTGTCTTCTACAAAGTTGTAAGTAATGTATAAAATTCAAACTCTTTCAGGAATGATAATAACTTGGGGTGTTCCAGACACAATATAACTAAAAGAGGTAAAGTTTGACATTGCTAGTCTTGGTTTTGTACCGGAGTTGGTTGATTTTATCACTTTTATTTCATTCTCGGTTCAGAATCGTTGAGTTTTGGGCGGATTTAAAAAAATCTAATATTCTAGGGTTTCTTACTTTCAAAATTTGTGGCACGAATCGTATTTGGATTCAACCTGTTTTAAAAATTCTAGGATTCGGGTCGGGATGCGTTCTTTTTAATTTCAAATTTTTCAGGTTCGGTTTAGTATTGAGTATTCTAATTTGACAAAATATCATGCCATACAGTTTTGCTAAATTGAGGGTGGGATGAATGTCGGTTCTGCTACACATACAGTTGAAGATCGGGAAAATATTCTCACATAATCATTGTTGATTATGTTAGTGTAATGTCTCAATTACTTGTTTATTACCATCTACCAACCACATAAATTTGTTCAACGCTCAAAATGTTGTGCTTATACCCTATAACTTGATGATGATGATACGCGGAATCCAACAACTGCTCATTAGTGGCTGTACATAACACCTATATGAAAATATGCTACACATAATGGTTGGAAATCGCAATCGGTTCGACCAGCTGCGGATCAGTTTCCAAAGCCAGTCGTGGCATACCTGGCCGTTGTAGTAAACTTCATTTTTCGAAATCCATTTACATAACATTCATTTCATATATAGAGTGAATTAAAATATTTACGTTTTTGAAACATATTCATTTCGTTTCAACAGTCTATTTGTTATGGAGTATCACTTTATGGATGTGGTTGGAATGCGCGCGCGTATGACGAGGCAGCATGGCTGAAGGAGGGTCCGTGATGGCAGCCAACCCTGCAAGGTAGGGGGATTCCTGTTCTGCCTATAATGGCGGCTCTGACTACACTGACTACACTGCCAACGCGTACTCGGCGTAGTATTATTGTAATTGATGAACGGGAGGGGTTGCCGGTCACGTTCGCATCAGCCCTGACGTAGAAGCTGAAGCCCTCGGCTGATGTGTAACAGTCGACAGTGAGAGCCGGGAAGGAGAAATATTAGTAACGCTGAAATATTTGATAAGTTTCATTAAAAATACCAACATACATTCTGCCCGAGTGCGGTACCCTCGGTGGAGGAGAGTGAAACGTTATGGATCCAGTTTGTAGAGGATGAAAAAAAACGTTGAAATGAAATGATATACACATCGACGGCAGCGGCGGCGGCGTTGAACATCCAATCCAAGCTCGTGCGGGGGATGAAATATTAGTAGGAACGAGACACATACCGATGAGACTTGGATTTTCGAAAATTTGGAAAATGTGAGGGAGCAGTCGGTGATGAAGATTTCTCCGAGTCTTTCGTATAGTCTTGAAAATCACAAATAAATCCACATGAATGATGTTCATTTGAGAAATGAGCTGTGGACTGAGTTCAAATTGTTTGAATACATCTGACAAACCGAAGAATTTAGTTAAATGATTATGTGTTATTGCAATCTACTAAGACGATTCAGCTGGAGCAGAAAATCAATCATTACGTAAATCTGTAGTCGTGATATTGGCAACAATATTCAGTTCCGTTCCGTTTCATTAGTGTAATCTCTAATAAAATTTCGAAATCGAATAAAGAAAACTGAACCCTTGCCTATATACCATATGTAAGCTTCCTTTCCTTCTTCCTTTGCAAACGATAAATTAACATCGGCGAATAAACAAAGCACCCGAAATGTCGAAACAATAAAAGAGTAGCATTGCACGGAATGTGAACAAGCTGCCAGGGCATCCGAAATATTTGTGAAGCACTTTCCCACAATTTTAACTTCTCCGGGATTTGAATTTTTCGCGAAACCGCAAAATCAATTGGGTCTCCGTCATTTGCCTTGTGTTGCATCTTACAGGACAGTCGGTGGTCGGGAAAAGGCTCTCCGCGATGTGCGAATGAAGGAAACGGATTACGAACCAATTGTTGTTGTGTGAAGGCCACTCTCGGGATTCCAGTCTGATATTCCCATGGATCCATACGGGACAAGACATCGAGGAAAGGGATAAGTTATGTGCGAACCACTTTGTCCCTTAGCCTTTGTCGGTCTTGGACAGGGCAGTCATCGATTGATTTTCTGGGAAAGTTTGACCGATATATTAATTCCGGCTTGGCTTCTATCGAGTCTCTCGTCGTTGATCGTTGTTTTGCTACGGCTTTCTGCCGTTCTTGTACAGTTATAAACATTCGATCGACTGTAATTTCAATCATTTTTGCAACATTGCAGCATGTCGCATGACAGCTAATTGCTTTATTGATGTCCGATCCTACTGCTCGATACGCTTCCATTCCAACAACTACTTTATTCGCGTATATAAATCGATATCGGTATGATAAGCGCTGTATATAATCACTATCCCCGATGATGGTACTACCCCCTGGGTACCGTGGCCGCGTTCCCGGAATCGATGAAACAGAGAAGTGCGGCGATCATCAATCGAATTTCGCGACGAAAGGGAGGAAAAAGTGGACGCTGATTTCTTTGAAGTGGCACGTCCGTCTGCTGACTGCGCGCGGCTACGAAATGGGAGATTCTTCGGCGGAGTTTCCTTTCGTGTTATGCCATCGACTTCTTTGCCCATTAGCCCTCGGAACTAAGCAGGGGATGATCGAACGAATGGAAAATGATGGAAACTATGTAGCGTGTACTCACTAGGAATGTCACATCTGCAAGCGTCGGAAAAGTGGCTACTGCTTGGTACTCACTCACTTACGGTGGGGGTACGGTGTAACCGTATGCTGCACTAGCTGTGGCGCACGTTGATAAATTGATGTTTTGATTTTTTATCTGTAGTGCTTCGCAAGTCGGTAGGCCTATTTTTCACTTACCAGCATTCTCTTATTAGTTAATTAATTTGAAACTGTTTGTGTCGTTTTTGTCAAAACTGATGAGCATGATTAATAGTGTCTAGTTCGTTTTTATTTTCCTGTCGGTTTCTCTAATTGCTCCTGCTTGTATCCGGCGGGATGTTGTGGTAGAGCTGGATAACTGTTCAAAGAAGAGCTATCGTCAATGGGACTAAGTATGTTTTAGTTTAATTCAAATATATTGCGTATCCTTGACTATGTTAAAACGTAAAAACTGCAGATGCAAACATATTTTTAAGTTATTTATTTTCGCAGAGTTCTATGTGGACGACAAATTTAAGAAGAAGAAAATGTCGAAGTTCGCCTCCAAATATCTCATTTGGCAGGCTATCTGCTCTTGCGGACTGAGGAGTGAGACTTTCGTGAGAAAGGGCACAGTAAATGGCGAGATCTACAAATCTGAGTGCCTCGAGAAGCGCCTTTTGCCGTTCTTGCAGCAGCACGACAAAGCTCCGCTATTTTGGCCGGATTTGGCATCATTTCACTATTCTAAAAGTGTCTTGGAGTGGTATGAGGCCTATTCTGTCCATTTTGTTCCAAAGGACATGAATCCGCCAAACTGTCCGGAGCTGCGCCCGGTGAAGCAGTACTGGGCAATGATGAAGCGGGAACTTCGGAAGAGCAAGAAGACAGTCAAAGACGAGAAGGATATGTTAAGAAAATGGAAAAAAACTGAGATGACACTGTAAAGACTTTGATGGAGGCATCAAGCGAAAATGCGTTCAATTTTACACTCAAGGCTTCATCGATTAACTTTTCTTTTGATTTTTGAAGTAAATATATGTATAAAACTACCCTAAAATTTTGGTTTGATTTTAAACATTATAAGAAAATTGGCATGACATTTTCGGTGTCGCAATAATTTCGTGTTCGCCCTTTATCATCCCTATATCCAGGTATCTTGATCCGAGCATTGTCACGTACAACCACTTGTTTTAGGTTGGTATGCCAATTGAATATTTTTGTCTGAGCCGATTTATCGGCGGATTGATATATTTCTCAACAAAATCTACCATATTCTCATCTTACCACTTTATAGTGGTTTTCTCATAATGTGCTGATGCCAAATCAGGCTCAGGGAGGGAATATTGTGCTTCTTGTATAACGGAAGCATCCTTTTTTTGCAAACACTCAGTACGGTAAACATTAGCATTTATGGCTCCTTTGGTGTAGAAAATTGATGACTTTGAGCCACACGAACAAATTGCCTGCCACACAAGAACTTTTTGACCAAATTTTTCCACCTGGATCGATTTCTCGAGGTCACTAACATCCTTAGCAATGACCTTCGTATAAAACTGCGGCCCTGGAATCCCCTTTCACATACACTTCATCATCCATCAAAATACACAAAGACAGTAGTTGCAAAATTCGGTTATATAACTTCCAGGCCCTCCATATTTTCTACTTCTTAATATTCTCAAGTTGTGACGCTTTTTGATCCTTTGGACAAATCCTACACTTCTTCTATCCTTTTTTTGCCAAATCACGAGTCGGCATCGATTTATTTCGATTGATGAGTTTGACTATCATCGGTCCAAATTTGGGTCAGTCGGTCCTGGTTTTCTTCCCCTTCCCGATGGATCATTAAACGAATAGTGTTCCCCGAATTTGTAACCGTACAGTTACTGAAACAAGCTTCATGTGGTCAGAGTTTCAAAGTGATCAAAGATACCCGCTTTATGCTATGTAATGCTAATTTCGTTTTTAGATCAGAGTTGCTCTAGGTTCGCTCGAAACAATCACTTTTGCATGGATATTGTAAACATTGGAGCGAACCTAGGGCGACTCGATTCAAAAACCGAAAACAACATAAATTTGAAAACTTGAGCAATAGTTTAACAACTCAAGTGAATCTGTAGTGGCACTTGTTCACGCATTCTAGAAATAACAACTAGATAACTACTCGGCAATTCGCATCTTCATCATTGGAAAGCACTGATTATTTTCCGGGTATACCCTTACCCTTCCGCATATTTCGTCCGAATTTCAACCAGATATGTTTTGAAATGATTACATCAACATGCCAAATGCCAACTACAGCTAATATCAGTTACAGTTGCTTATCGGAGTATTCAAACCCTTTGGAAATAGCAAACTGAATGTTTTACGATTAATTATTTCGTTTCTATATTTTCAAAGCCCCATTTACCGATCACTGTTTATTTTGAAAATTCTAGGTTAGCAAGTATTTATTCACAGAAAATTAGATCAAAACGTGTTCCGTGTGTCTTGTTCATTCTGTTTGTATATTCGTTACTTTGAAATATTAGCCACAAAACAAGTTTATTTCCTTAAATTGTAAGTTAGCTTTTTCGGCGAAAGAAATAACAAAAGCGCGAAAATGACATTTAATACGATTCACCATACAAAAATGACTATTTAGCGAAATAATAAAAGATGCATACTGAATATTTATATTATATTGATGTTGTAAGTATTTTTTATGTGTTTAGCTTTAATTGTAATTTCTTAGTTCTATTTAATATCCTGTTAAAAAGATTTTAGCGTCAAAATGATCGGTGAATGGGACCCGATCGGTGGATGGACCCTGTACGGTCAAAACACCTTTAGAAATAAATTCCATTCCAGAAATGTTTTGAACTATTTTTAAACTATTCATATAATACTCATCATATTTCGAATACTGCTGATTTATTCTATCATGATAATTCAACTATTACACTATCATACTGATTTAGTTACCATTACCAATATCTTGCGTGTATTTTATATTGAAGAATTGTATCTACATTGAACGTTTGTGGCAGAGGTTCGTGCTCTTTGTTATTCGTGTATCTGTTTACCCTGTTCCAAAAACCTCGTCCTGCAATATTACAGAGATAGCTCAATTGGATAAAGCAACAGTTCAAGTACCAAGAAACTTTCTGCGGAAGATGGCGTGTAACAAAATAAAACTTCATCAGTCGATAAAATTGAAAATGTGAATCTTTTCCTAATCAGGTTTGTTTTCTCCACCATAATATTTTAAGCTACGCTTGCTCTAAAATATGGAGGTCACCATAAACTGTATGGTTCATGAATGGTATGTTATCAAAATGTATATTAGGGTGGGACAAAAAATAGAATCCAGCTCCGAGGAACTTTTCAGGTACCATTTGGGTCCTAGAACAGCTGTGCAAATTCTTAGCTCGATCCCAGAAACTATATTTTTGCGCCCACTATTTAAAGTTTACATGGGATTTTGCATGGGAAAATTAATTTTCGCAAAATAATGCCTCCAGGAGTTGCCCATTTCTCCCTAAAAATAAATCGTTATGTGGCTTTTATAGGCAATTTAACAAATAAACAATGTCTCAAAAACCACGAAACGACCTGAAGCTTGAGAAAAAAGTTGTTAAGCAGAAACCGATTGATGGTCTGACGATTGATAAAATATTCATTTTTTCTAGCACCACTGCTGTTGGTTGCCCAATTATATGCAATTTTGTTTTGATCTTCTTTTAATTTATCTAAATCATTTATTTATTCTGTTTGGCCACTTCGCAAGAGTTTTGAGGGATGAATTGAGGCTTTTTTGTAAATAATAAGAGAAAGTTACAGATTTTGTATATAATTCGCCCGTCAGCAGCAGTGATGCTATGAAAAGTGAAATTTTCATCAATCTTCAGGGCATCAATCGGTTTTTGCTTAATAACTTTTTTCACAAGTATCAGATCGTTTCGTGGTCTTCTAGACTTTGTTTCCTTGACAAATTTTCTATGAAAATCCATCATCTATTTATTTTTAGGAGATAACGGGCGACTCTTGGAAGAATTATTTTGCAAAAGTAGATCCCATGAAAACTTTAAACCGTGGGCGCAAAAATATAGTTTCACTGATCGAACTAAAAATTTTCAGAGTTGTTTTGGGAGCTAAATGGGACCCAAAAAGTTACTTGGAGCGAAATTTCATTTTTTTCATATAACCATGTCCCACTCTAATATGGAAATAGCATATTTTGGTGTGGTGACCGTTCTTAACAACCCATTGCAATGTTTGTATGCTCGAGTATGGAAAAACGATAATGGTTATGTTCGATATTATACCAGGCGATGGTTATTCTATTGTTGCACGAACCATATTGGAAACGGTTTTCAAACGTTTGATAAAATGGTTGGCATATGGTACACATTTATGTGGGCGAATAGGTGCGTAATTCGGCGCACAGTCTGGTGGTGCATGGCAAAAATGTCAAGGCGTGGATTTTAGAAATGATTCGTAATATAAAAGTTTCATTGAAATTCAACACAATATTTCTCAGTACTTGTTTTCACAACTTCTTTCCAACATGTACATATATTTTTTCAGTCACACATTTTTTTTGTCTGTGAGTACAGCTTTTTGGTCAAAAATAGTAAATAAATCTGCATACATGCAGTTTATTCAGTATTTTTGATAACTTTGTTAAGAACTTGATTGTGATCTGTTTTGGTAAAACATAAGATTATATTTCCAGATGTTGTCAGAAATGCTTCACTTATGTCATGCTAAACAATAGGTTTTTTTTGTTGGCATATATGTTAATATTTTGATATAAATATGTTTTCAATTTTTATTGTTGATCTCAAAACATGGCCAAAAATGAGACATGGTTATAACTTTTGAGTAAAATGAGCGTTTTCTGGTGATTACCATAGAACTAAAACGCGAAAAAGTGTTGCAAAATTTGATATTTTTACGAAAATCTTCTAATTGTTCGCTGCCTATAATAATTTTCTAATCTGTCCATAAACCATCTTCTCTAGTGAATTTTTCTCAGCTTCGCTTAAATCTATAAATATGTGATCGATACCCGGAATCCAAGGGGCTTCGGTCGAAAATTACCAACTAATTTGAATGTGATTCTAATAGGTAATTGTGTTAATTTTATAGCCCCCTAAGGTCATACGTTTCCGGATAATGTCGTTCCCCTGAGTATAGTCATAATTTAGAGCTGTAAAGTAATTTCCCTCTAACTATCCCGACGCAGCAGCAACGCGGCGCGCGTTCCCTGTGTGAAGTGTGACTTGGATGCCAACTCACCCAGCCGCCTGCGGAACGTGAGTCGTAAGCCGCTAGTGCAACGTTGACATGTAGGTAGCTGCAAATCGAAGAGCGCTAGGTTTCACCGATAATGCCTGGGCACGTGCGCGGGAACTGCAATTCAGACTTTCCTTCTTCCGAAAGTGCGCGTTTTTTCGGATAAACCTCACATCCGAGCACATTCCCTGCAGTGCATTTAGGTGTTTTTGTTTATGTACGTATGCTAGCAGCAATGGTGATAATGATACTGGCGCAACATAAATTGCCTCTCGAGAAATGCTACTTTCTCTGTGCGCTATATTGTTTGTTTTACTTTTCTGGTGCAATGCTATTTTTAAGGGGACACAGTTGTTTCTTTGAGAAATTCGTTCCGAAACATGCTCGAAATAGAACAATTAATCTGACACTACTGGACTTATAGCTATGTGTGGTGAAGTAGAATAAATGTCGGTGACTCGGAGATTTAAATCCAACCGGAGGTTAATTTGATGCTAAATTCTATCTACTGAATCTTTGGAACCTACTTTCTATTGGAACTTATGATCACGGTTGTGTTCTATGATATTCTTGCTTTTTTATCATTTACGCAAAAAACGAAAAACTTTCGTCTCAATGGCATAATATCTTATTTTGGATGTGGAAAGCAATGCAATGTATCGTAACTTGCTATTTAGGAATATCACATTATATAACATGCTTTACGTCAGCGGTCGCAGGAAGATCACGGGTGAATGGCTTAGAGACAGCAGTGATAAGCATTTCTGAAACTAAATTTTCTTTATTTGAATTCGAGAGATTATACAATGTAGCCAACTTTAGCTTCCTTCAAATTCAAGTTGCTAGACAGGTTTCTCTCTTCTACCACATTACGAGTACAATTCAATGCAATTCACTGCACATTATGGTTTGCCTCATCCTGTCCTTTGCACTGTATGTCTCTTTTGTATATCACGACGTCTTGTGGGCTGCTGCTGTTTCCAGTCGTGCGCAAATCATAATTCCCGCCACGCTGATGACCAATTCAAAATGTACAAGATCGAAGAACGTTCTTTTATAGCTAAAGTTTAAATAGCAAACCGAAACGGACGTAACGCAACAAACTAAATTTTGTCAGCACACAGGAAATAACGGGAACTAATCCGAACTATGATACATTCTTAAAAAGTATGTTTTTCATTATTTTCCGTTTGTTGTAAATATTTTGTAATGCCACCTTGATGTTTTAAAATGGGCCCCCATATTAAAATTTTAGAACAGGTATGAATAACGTTCCTATCAAAAAGTGAAAGTGTATGGTAAAGTTAGTTTCCAGTTCGTAACGTTTATGTTTTTAACTACACGCAACAATGTAGTATTTTTTTAGAAAACATGAGAAAATGCTAATTTTTTTGTTAGTATGACATTGGAATTTTGAATCATGTGAAGCATTGTCAAAATATCATGCATTTCCACACAGAAGGTTGTACTTCCCTAGTCTGAGACGACAGTTTTGAGTACCAGTGACCCGGCACGATACGATGCGAAGAATATTCGTAGTTGTACTCCCTTCATTTTAGAAACCAGCAAGCGCCTGGAGCCGACCTTTCTCAAATATGGAGAGCATCTCAGCCGAGTGCTTGGAGAAAATCTTGAAATTTGTATTTTATTTACTCGGTACACTTAAAGAGGTTGAAAGAAGATACATTCAATCACGGCTGCTTGGTTTGTACAAAAGAGACATCATGTTCCGCTTGGAATTCGAATTCAGTTATAAGCGTTTACAGCTGAATTGAAATTCCATTTATTATCTTATTGGAGCATTCTTTAGTTGTGTCGATGGTGTCGGATGTGTAGAGTCCTAGTTAGCTCGATTCCAGTAACCAATTTTTAAGCCTTTCTCTAAAACTGTGGATTTTATCGACTACTTCTTGTAGGGACTCAAAAAAATCGTTCAGATACTGGGGATACGCAAATCTTATACGCGGTTGCACACTGCATGGGTAATTATTTCTTTCCAATCATCATATATGTAATATTCCTTTCTAACTCTCATACGTATAATATCAAAATATAAATAAACAATATAAAAATGTTTGATGCATGTGTAAAAGATGTCATATTCATTTCGTATACACTAATGCATGTGTGTTTGTGTCAATGCGATGGTTGAGGTTAAATTATAGCGTGTCTTTTATGTTGGATTAAACTTTCTGTACGCACACATTCTCATTCCATCTATGAAAAAATGTATACAAACAATCAAAAACTGTGTGCGTTTCGTTGACGTTAAATAACTCAATTGATTTTTGGAGAACCCGACAATATCTCGGAATGAAATTTTTTGAAAAGTACCGATCTTCATAATTTTTTTTTGAATTGTTTGTATTTACATTCTCGTGTACTTGAACTGTTTCTTTTTCATCAAACATTTTCCGATTCTTCGCAATGAGTTTTTTTTTTAAATTTTGGATACCAAAAAACTTAATTTTTTGGTCAACATGTTTTTTTTAAAGAAAAATTTTCCTTTGGGAAACCGATCCTTTGGGAAACCGACCTCTGCCAAAAAACATGCTCCGGGGATGGGACATAACTCCGACAACATTGATTTTTTTTAATCCAACTTGGTTTCTCTATCTTCGATAGTACTACCAACGAAAAGTCTTTCGCTTTTTCAAATAAAATTTGAATAAAACACTTTAAAAAATCACGATCTTAGCTCACTTTTTCGCCCCAACTTTGTATATAATCCTTAATATGTTTTTCATACGATGTTAGAAACATTCGTACTCGCGAAATTACAAACGCGCTAGCATATGCCACATCCAAACGCCCACGTGATAACAAGCACGCGGACAGTAACATTCAAACGCTCGAGTCTTGCGCGATAATACAATCCCAGTCACAAACCCAATCATACGCAATCATAAAAACGTCCTGGCGATTGAGTTATCGTGATAGCAGTTACGAATTTATGAACACGATTTCAAGCCGCAACATACAAACGCTCGCTCTCGCGATATCATGGATCGTAATTGACCGGGAACTCTCACTCTTATATGTACCAGACAACAAGTTTCAGGGCTCAATAGTTGGAGACTCAAGTGAGATTGTGGTGCTCACTTTCTTCCTGCATCTGAACAGTACATTCAAAATTAAACATCAGAATGACGCTCTGTGTGAACATTCAAAAATCCCAGCCAATTTGCAAAATTTGTATGAACGAATAAACGAATTCAAACACGTGCAATTTTACATACGCGACATAAAAACGCCCAAGTGATCAAACACGTTAACATAGAAACGTTTGTTCTGTTCGCGATAATACAAAGCTGGTCACTGATGCGAACATGTAATCGCGATCATCCGCGCAAACATCTGCGATCTCGTATACATAAAACCGTACCGTTGATCAAGTTCATATCACAGACAAACAGACGTAACACGAGATGAATTTTTATCACCCATAGAAAAAACGGTCGATTTTAATTATGAAAGTGGGGCATAGCGTAGTTGGTAAATCGATTGCCTTGTACGTAGCTTATCTGGGCTCGATTCCCAACCCCGCACATAGGGATAGAGTTTTTCCAAAAGTGATTTCTCTAGCCCAAAAATTACAAAGGTTACTAAGGTTAAAACCTCTATAATCAAAATAAAAAAATAAGTTAGTTTTTTGTTTCATAGTGTATTAGCTTCATACTTGTAAAATTAAAAGTTGCGTCCGGGACATGGAAGTAAACATAAGCATCCGGACGAGCATCCTGATTCTTTGGTGCATAATGAAAACAGAAAAAAGCTCGAGCTTCACCTAGGACTCTTTAAAAATATACTACAATGCTTAGGCGATTTTTCAATTTTGTTTTTCAAATTTGACCAAAGCACCTTTTCATTATCATCTTGAATTTGACAAGCGGTTCGGGCATTACTGCCAGGACTTCGGTTGAAGAAGATTTGATTGTCATGGTTGCCAGAATCACATTTTGTGCAATGTGTTCAACAGATATCACTAGTATACCTTGGGCGATAATTTTTTAGAATTTTCTTCAAACTGTTACATCTGTTTGGCTGTGTTAATATGGCTGCAGTTACGCATTTACAAACACTGTCTCAAGTGCGTTTATACTAATGGGATCACTATTGGTCCTAGCAGCCTAGGTCCATGCCTTCAGTCTACGTCTCAAAAAACAAACTCGTATGAAGTTTTTAAAAGTTGATACTATAGTGATATGAGAGAACGCATTCGTTTTAAGATCTGAACTGTACACTAAAATCTGCGGTTCGCGAGAACATTCAAAAACCCTCGTGCCAGGACCAAACGAACACCAAATTGGCGCCAGTTAGACACTAAATCCAAACAGTTCACACAACGTGTGTGAACACGTAAAGGCTGATACCGAGTGATGTCTTGGTTAACCAATCAAAGAAGCTTTGGGTCGCTGGCGTGTATATAGAAACGAACTGTCTTTTGGCATGAGAGCCAAACGACTGCACACTCAACATTTTCTTTCCTAAGGGAAAAAAATGGATAAACCAATTTGCGTATGCTAAAGACCTATCTTTGAAAAGTTGGATTTAAATGTTTCTTGTTCCTTTCGTTTGGTTTTAGTGTCTAACTGGCATCAAACTGGTGTTTGATATCCAAATGTCGTCTAATTGGCAGCAAGTTGGTGTCAGTTACTGACGAGTGGAACACGAATAATTCAAATCTGAACATTTTTGTCAAACTTATTTTTTCAGACCTCAAACAAGTCATCTATTTAACGAAAATAAATTTGTAGCGCATTGTAAATATTCTTGAAACCATAAAACTATCAAAACCTATGATTGTCTTGTCATAGGTTTAATAGGATCTAAAAAAACTATTTTAAGAATGTACCGATAAAACTATCAAGTTATATATGAACCTTCGAAAATGCATTTTTGTTTTAAAATGGATTTTTGGCTGTTTGGAGGGGTAATGAAAGTAAGAAACGATCCTTCAACACTGTTTCAAGAGTACCATATAATTGATTTTTCTTACTTGGGCCGAGTTATCTCAGGTTCTAGTCAATATTCTTAATATTTTGTCATAACCATGCATATGGATCTAATAAGCCCATATGATTGCGTATGGATCTAATAAGCCCCCAATTTTATTTTAAAGTGGTAAAACAATAGTGCTATCAAACAGTTATTTGTTGAATAATTGTCAGAATTGTTAAACAAAAAACTTGTTCTGCGTGCCATAT
Source organism: Topomyia yanbarensis (assembly GCF_030247195.1). Lineage (NCBI taxonomy): Eukaryota > Metazoa > Arthropoda > Insecta > Diptera > Culicidae > Topomyia > Topomyia yanbarensis. The sequence continues at coordinate 78,585,838 of NC_080671.1, forward strand.
GTCTACTTTATTAGATATTGCCCAGGGGCTCCGAATAGTCTATGTACGGCCCTGTTCGTCTTATCTATTCGATTGTTCGTTTTATTAAAATCAAAAGGCTTCTCCACCTGGCACAAACAATTCTTGCAATATCAATATCATTTAGAAATTATGTGAAGAAGTAAATCATTACTAAATTCAACGGGCATACGATCTCTCCATGGCGTACGACCAACATAGCTGTTCAACAATTTGACGGTTTAGTCACTGTTTCTTACAAAGATCATTTCTCCCTACGATTGCCATTGCATAGTCCATTCAGCTTTCCCTTATCCAATGCAAAACTTACACCTGCCAAGCGGCCTGAACGGCGGCGGCCCGCAAAAAAAAACCCTGTACACAGTAAACAATTGGAATTACAAATGGGGAACCATTTGGCCACGCGCATCGGTCCGAAGCTGTCAGACAAACGGTGCTGGATGACACGCGGATGTCACCATCAGCAATCGAACATCTTTACGATTGTTGATGCAGCCGTTTTTTTTCCTCTGTAAAGTTTGTCGGTAGCCGTTTTACAGTTCGACTGCATTTGGAAAATATCACAAACACATTTCGAGCATCGAATAAAAAACACTCACAACATGTCACAACCTGTATAGACAATCAATTATTTATGAACGCATTCGTGTAAATAAAAATGCAAATAAATTATGGTTTCTCCCCTGATCGTCGTCGTTGTGACAGTTGGGGGAAATTTGCAGCAGTTCATAAACTGTTCCCGGAAGCGTATGAAAACCGGGGCAAGGTCGAACGATGAGAAACTGTGGAAATAATTTTTTAAATCCATAGCCGGAAGAAATAACCTTATAAATCGTCTAATATTTAATATTTGATTACACGGAAACTAAAAATTTCGTTCTTAAAAATTTAAAAACAAAAAGTTAATCTCAGTCCATTGCAATGATTTGTACCCAGCACAACGTCCGTTTCGTTACTAATTGCAAAAATTTGCTACTGTCGATAACCTCCCGCAATCTCGACTTGACGTTCCCCGAGAATCTCCAACAAATTAAGCTCCTCGCCATAACGAGTGCGATAAATTGTTTTCTTTTCCGCGAGGGCGTTCGGCTTCTTGGTCATGCTGCTGGTTTTGCATGCAAATACAAATTGAATTCACCCAAACGACGTGCTGCACACCACGGAAAGGAACACCGGGTGGTGTTCAAGCACTTTTGGCCCAAGAACATTTAAAATTCAAATGAGCTGCCCTTGTTTTGGGCATGTCTGCAAATCGTCCACCGCCATAAATAAAGCAATAATCATCTGGATCAGACGAACTGCAAACGGATAGAATGGATTTTGCGAGTTCGACGAATGGAACTCCCGCGTTTACACAGGATCCCACCACGAAAGCGCTATATCGTCGTTATATTGGGGGCAACCAAGAGCGCCAATAAATATTCATGCTTATCAATTCCTTACCACTCCAATATTAGTTTTATTCGAGTTTTATTTCGCATTAATATTATAATGGCATTCGCTAATATCACTTTCCTCTGTTCGACAAAGCCTGGTGGTCCGCACTGGATTCAAAAGAGAAGCCAAACCGATGCCATCAGCTCATCTGCCGTGGTTCTGATCAAAGGGAATCGAGCTTAGGTCGTTATCATAATTGAGTTGATAACAGTTTTATTTTACGCTCACTTTCAGTCGCGAGATTGAAGAACATTCTTCTCACCGCCGAATCAACCGCAGTGGATCGTGCACTTCGTTATGGGTTTGATTTAGGCGGCTGCTTGAAACGAGTCGCAGGTACCACCCAAGAAGCTCCGGTCTCAAAAATCAGAAGCCATTCCAGAGAAGTGGTAGCGCGTTAAACCTGCGATACTGGCTTCCTGCACGGCTTCGTTTATTGAACCTAATCGGACAGAATTTGGGCAAAGCTTTTGTTTTGGTTTTGTTTTCCGAAAGCGATAAATTTTTAACCACCACAGCGGCTGCTACTTTCATGTTCGGCTGCTATACGATGGACCACCCTAGCTAAACATTCTCGTTGGGTACAAATAAAAATGTTGATCAAACCTAGAATGGTATAGGACTTGCCTGCTACCAACAAACCTCGTTTATGTGAGCAGTCGTTAAGATAAGAAGGGACACTTATAATAAAATGGTCTATTCCAAAATTAAAAGAGTCATCTATATTCGTCCAGGTATGAAAAGGATACCGAATAGGGAAGTAGAAAAATTAACTCTTGGTTTATATCATAACAGACAATCTTAAAAATAAGCGACTAGTTACATCGCTACCCAAGGTGATGGGTTGTTTTTTCTTCTGCTTTCAACACTTTTAACGACATTCCAGCATAATTTGAACGATCCCAATGCTTCGCTATTTAAATAATCGAAATTAATGAGACAGGCATTAGTCGTGCTTGTCACGAGGAATGAACTGGAAATAGTTGAAATATTTGATAGCGACTTAGCGCGACGGCATGTGGCTTTTGAGAAGGGAACAAGATTTTCGTCACATCACATCATAACTGCAATACCATCAATTAGGATAGATACATAATGATCAGTGGAAGAAAAACTGCTGTAAGTTCCTCCTTTTTAGTACATCCACACCATGTCAATGAATAAAACTGAAATTCGATTAACAACGTTTTGGCCTTTTACACTTATCGCACACCATTAATACCAAGACTGTTGTAGTTATTTCCCAACAAATACCTAGTTGTCGAAAAATCAGGTTTTCTGCCGAATTATTTTTTTAGACTCTTCAAAAAATGTACGGAATATCGGTGTTTTCGTTCATGTATCTTTTTTTGGTTAGAAATACAGTGAAGACCCGATTTTATCAGCCTTCGATTTGGCTATCTTCGATTTTGTCAACTTCTTTATCAGCCTCATATGAAAATGGATAGTTGGTAGTCCCAATTTTATCAGCCCAAAATTCACCAAGGGGCTGATAAAAACGGGGCTTCACTTCACTTCACCTTCACCACAGTTTAGTGCAAACCACAAACCGCTGGCAATGTTTAGATTTGTTCTGCTCCCATTCCGTTCGTTAGGAAAATTCGCTGGATTTTTTCGAATCTTCAAGATTTTTTTTAATTTTTACTATGTCGCCATTTTCTTCCAATACTTTTATTTAACATAAAAAAGAAATTATTTTTTCTATTTCACTTTCACTTTGACATCAGATCTCGATGTTTCAACACACAGAAAAAATGTTGGTAAAAATAAGAGATTTTCACCCGTAGCAAAAAACAACCAACGCATACTCTTAGTTTGATAATAAAACTTATTTTGATTACTATTCTTCATTAGCTTAAAAGGAAAACTTTTAATTTGATTATTATTCTTGATTAATTGAAAAGTTTTACTTTCAACCTAATAGTAGGCGTTGGTTGTTTTTTGCTAAGAGCGCTCTTACTTCCACCAATATTTTTTTTCTGTGTGAAGCAAAGAAAAAATATAAAAAAAATTCTATGGTTCTCGTTTGTTTTGGCACTAGATGTTGACGCTTCATGTTATTTTTAGTCATATTCTGTCTAAATTTTTCTTCAATTTTCAATATTGCATGTAGATTTGTTTAGACATAAAAAAAAATTTAATTTTGAACGTTACACTACCTAATGACGACCGATTAAGTTTAAAAATTGCTTCGGTTCCTGTTTTGAAATAATAAAAAGCTTCTACCTGTTTGGGTGGGATATTAAAATATCGCTATTGTCATTGGTACCTTCCTTATTGAACATCCCTATGTTAGGTTTAAAACTATGGAACGTTTCAATTTATTTAAAAGAATTTTTCAGCTCTTGTCTTCAGGGACTCTAAACTTTTGGTAGTAGAGTAACTGTGCTCTAATTCATTCGCCATTTTGGAACGAAAATTAAGAAAGTAAATTTAGAATGCGAGTTCAGAACGTAAGCTTGAAACGCAAAGTTGGAATGCAAACTGGGAACACAAAAGTGGGATGCGACACTTAGAACGCAAAACATAATAAAATGGTAGAAAAAACTATGCAAAGTACGTACATTCCGCTAGACCTCCGTTCGCGTATAGCTTGCTAGCTTAAAGCAAAAACATGAGACGCAAACTTGGACCGCAAGTTTGGTATACAAACATGGGAAAGCAAACTTTAGAAGTGCAAGCTTGAAACGCAATCTTGAAACCTTTGTATAAGGAAACGCAAGTTTAGAAAACGATAAAAGAGCGCAAACTTGGAACCCAAATTTAGAAAGCAAGCTTGGAAGGCAATCTTGGAATGCAAACTTGAAACGCAGACTTGAAACACAAACTTGAAACACAGACTTAAATCTTGGGGCTGAAAACGCAAATTTGGAACGCAAACTTGAAACACGGAATCGGAGGGTAAACTTGAAAGCACAAATTTGTAACGCAAACTTGAAAATGTATACTCGGACATCAGGCATAGAAACGCAGAGTAGAAATGCCAGCTTGGAAACGCCAACATGGAAATACAAACCAGGAATCGCCGTCCTGGAAACATGCAAATGGAAACGCTAACTTGAAATTGTAATTTTAAGGAACGCATGCTTGAAACCAAACCTCAGAACACAAACTTCGGGCGCAAATTTTCAAGGCATTGAACATTGAAGCGCAAACCCGGCAATGTAAAGTTTGAGGCGCAAACTTCCATAGGCAAACTTGGTAACAAAAATTTGGAATCCGATTGCAAACGTGGAACACAAGCTTGAAGCGCAAAGTTCAAGCGCAGACTTGCAAAAAAAAAAAATTAAAAACACAAACATAGCTCTCAAATTCAGTATCCTTAATCGGAACGTAAACTTGGAAGCTAGCGTCGATGATATGAAACGCATATTGGAAGGTAAAATTGGAACACAGGATTGTGACGCGGAAACGCAAACTTAAAAGTGATATCTTGGAAACACAAACGTGGAAACGTCAATTAGGAAAATCAAACGTGGAAACTCGAGCTTGAATACACATCTTTTGAACGAATTTGATGGAACGAAAACTACGAAAAGTGACATGAAAACGCCATCTTGGGACATGAAATAGGAGACGCGAGCTTGGAAATGCACACAGAAAAAAATATTTTGTAATTTTAAATTTATTTTCATGCACATATTTGGAGCATGAATATAAATGTAAAATTAAGTTCCACCACAAATACACACAACTTGTCGTGCTTTCTTCAACGAATTTTATTTTAAATTTACACGTTAATTGAAGATTACAGTTTCATTGAACAGGATACCAATGCACTTTAATGTATTTTTAATCCAATATTGCTGTAAAATAAATGACATGTAATATTACACGACCGAAAGTGTAAAATCATTTGCTTTTTGATGCTTTCATTGAGTGCATCGAATTCAACTTAATTTTCAATCAAATTTTTGATTCAAGCTTTGTATGTTTACATTCGTATCGATTTACATATCGTTTAAATTTCATTATTTTTTGGTGTGCAGACTTGAGAGCGCGAACCAGAAACGCAAGCTTGGAATCGCTAGCTTGGAATCGCTATCTTGGAAACATAAACTTGGAACACAAATCAATAACGCAAATTTAAAATGCAAATGTAGACCTCAAAGTTGGAACGCAAGCTTTAAACGATAATTGAGAATAGCTAGAATGAAAACGCGAGCAGGGAACGCAAAACTGGAGCGAAAACTTTGAGCGCAACTTTGGCATGCAAATTAGTAATGCAAGCCTGGAAACTCAGACTTGAAACGCAAGCCCTTAAAGCAAACCAAACTTTGAACACAAAATTTGAATGCGTGCTTGGAATTCCATCTTGAAAACGTAATCTTGATACGCAAACTTGAAAAAGCAAGACTAAAACGCATGCGTTTGCAAACTTGAAGCTGCCTGCGGGGAACGCAAACCTGAAACGCAAAAGGGAGCACGTCTGCTGAACGCAAATTTTGAACACTATGTTGGAACCATTGCTATTGTCACTGGAACCTCCGTTAGTGAACAGCCCTAGTTCTCCAAAGAATGTTAGGTTTTAAACCATGGAACGTTTCATTTACTTCAAAAAATTATTCAGCTCGAGTTTTCAGGGACTTTAGATAGTAAAGTAACTGTGCTCTAATTCATTCGCCATTTTGGAGCGGAAATTAAAAAAGCAAATTCAGAATGCGAATTTAGAACGCAAGTTTGAAACTCAAAGTTGGAATGCCAACTGGGAACACAAACTTGGGACGCGACCTTGGAAGTACACACTTAGAACGTAAGCCTTAAGCAAAAACATGAGACGCAAATTTAAAACGCAATCTTGGAACGTAAACTTGGCCGCGAACCTGGACCGCAAGTTAGGTATACAAATATGGAAATGCAAAATGCAGAAGTGCAAACTCGGAACGCAATCGTGAAATCTTCATATAAGGAAACGTAAGTTTAGAAAGCAAGCTTGGAACGCAAGCTTGAAATGCAAGCTTAAAACGCAAACTTGGAACTCAGTCCGAAATCTTAGGCTTGAAACCGCAAATTTGGAACGAAGACTAGAAACGCCAGCTTGGAAAGGCCAACTTACATACAAATACTGGAAATGGCCGTCCTGGAAACACAAAAATGGAAACGCTAACTTAAAATTGTAATTTCAAGGCACGCATGCTTGAAGCGAAACCTTAGAATGCAAACTTCGCGCTCAATTTTTTAAGGCATCCCTGGAACATTGAAACGCTATCCCAGCAATGCAATGTTTGAGGCGCAAACTTCAATAGGCAAACTTGGTAACAAAAATTTGGAATCCGAATTCAAACTTGGAACACAAGCTTGAAGCGCAAAATTCTAGCTCAGATTTGGGACGCAAACTTGCAAACGCAAATTAAGAACGCGAACAAAGCTCTCAAATTCGGTATCTTTAATTGGAACGTAAACTTGGAAGCTAGCGTCGATGATATGAAACACATATTGGAAGGCAAAATTGGGACACAGGTTTGGGACGCAGAAAAGCAAACTTAAAAGCGATACCTTGGAAACGCAAGCGCGGAAACGTCGATCGGGAAAATCAAACGTGGAAACTCGAGCTTTATAACACGTCTTTAGAGCGAATTTGATGGAACGCAAACTACGAAGAGCGATATGAAAACGCCAACTTGGGACATTAAATAGAAGACGCGAGCTTGGAAATGCAAACTTGAGTGCGCTAACCAGAAACGCAAGCTTGGAATCGCCATCTTGGAAAGGTAAACTTGGAACACAAATCAATAACGCGCACTTAAAATGCAAATGTGGAACTCAAAGTTGGAACGCAAGCTTGAAACGATAATTGAGAATATCAGGGAACGCAAAACTGGAGCGAAAACTTTGAGCGCAACTTTGGCATGCAAATTAGTAATGCAAGTCTGGAAACTCAGGCTTGAAACGCAAGCTCTTAACGCAAATCAAACTTTGAACGCAAAATTCTAATGCACGCTTTGAAATGCCATCTTGAAAACATAATCTTGATACGCAAACTTGAAAAAGCAAGCCTAAAACGCATGCTAGGAAGCGCAAACTTGAAGTTACCTGCAGGGAACACAAGCCTGAAGCGCAACATGGAGCGCGTGCGCTGAACGTAAATTTTTAAACGGTTGTTGGAACGCAACAATGGAACACACAATTGGAATGCAAACGTGGAACAAGAGCTTGAAGTGTAAACTTGAAACACAAACTTGAAAGCGCCGTGCTGAGAACTCAAACTTGGAACGCTGTGCCGGAAATTGGAACGAAAATTTTGTTGCCAGGCTTGGAAACGCAAAGCTGGGATTGCGGATACCAAAGCGCAATCATGGAACGCTAATTTGAAATGCAAGCATTGGTCGCATGCTTTGCATGCAACACTAGCAAGTGAGCTTGGAACGCAAACTTGCAAACGCTGACTGAAAATTTGATCCCCTGACGCAAACTTGGAACGAAAAATTTGAAGACAACCTTAAAACTCAAATTTGGAACGCACATTTGTAAGCGGAAAATCCGGAAACGTAAGCTGGATATGCAAACTTGGAACACAAACATAAAAGGAAAAGGACAAAATGCAGACGTGGAAACGTAAACTTTGGACCGAAATGCTGAAACGTCAAAAGGAACGCTAGATTGAAACCCGAATGTTGGAAACGCAAAACAGAAAGACAAACTTGCAATACCGATCAGGAAATGCTGGCTTGGAAACGCACACTTTGAACGCCAGCTTGAAACAAGGAATTGGAACGCAAACATGGAAACATCCGCTTGGAACGCTGTCTTGAAAAGCAGGGCAGTAAACGCAAATATGGAGACACAAATTTAAAATACAAAATCGGAACATCATCTTGAAATGGAAATTTAGAATGCAAACTTGAAACTCAAACTTGGTACCCAAGCTTGACACTGGGGCGCAAGGTTGAAACGCAGCGTTGCAAAGCAGTCCTGAAACGCAAACTTGGAGCGAGCACTGGGAACCCAAACATTGAGCGTAGTCTTGAACCGCAAACTGAGAACGCAAACATGGAACTCAAATCTAGAGCACCATGTTAGAACGCGAGCATGGAACGCAAACTTTTAATGCAAACTGTGTGTTTAAGATGGGAACGAAAACATAGCAAATATGTCTTAAAAACGCTAACCAAAAATGCAAACTTGGAAAAAAAGTCTGAAACGAAAGCTTGAAACGCAAGCTTGAAACGCAAATCTGGAGTGCAAGGTTGAACACAAACGCAGGACGTTAACTTGGCATTCAAACATGGAAACGCAAACGTCAAAATGCAAGTTTGTTGTTCTGAAAACGCAAATGTTGAAACGCAATCTTGGAAGCGCAAACTTGCAAAGCATTATGATTTGTGAGCAATTACACGAGCATAAATGATGAACCATGACTAATATACTAGTAATCATGAATTTGTTCATGAGGCCTAAATGTATACGTAAATAATATTTCAACTTTCCTTAATTAGTTCATGGCAAAATATTAAGAATGCTTTGATTTTGTTACCTAATTCACAACCACGAAAACTAGATCATGATCACGATGAAATAAAGCCGTATAGTGGGACCGGACTCGGGTATTTTCCATCTAGGACTCCTCCTAGAAATGGCTGAATGAAGATATGAATATGTCGATAAGTATAGATAAAGACAAATCAGATCAGAATTCTCTTATTACAAAGTCGAAAGCGATAAAGGAAAATATCTCAGCTTACCAAATGATAACATTAGTTGATTTAGATAAGACAATTTTCTGCTAAAAAGCATGAATTGATGCTGGAAATTGAGTACCACAAAGTTTTTTGACGAAGGACTACGTCTTTGTTTTCGATATGGGGGTGCACTTTGCAAACTCTACAAAAATGGCATGTAACGAAAAGCGGTCCAATTTTAAACGAATATAATTCAGCCATTTCACGACAAATTTTCAAAATTTTTGCGCATATCGCCCCGAAATACTTCTAAGAATTGATTCCAATAGATAAACCCAAAGATTTTTGATATGATGCCATTAAAAATTTAAATAATGTACAACCTAGTCAAAATATCGCGCATTTACACACAGAAGATAGCGCTTCCCAAGTCTGGCACGACAGATTTGTGTACCTAGCGCGCTACGCTTCTATGAATGACGTCATCATCGACTGTTTAAAGAACGGATTTGGCCGGACAAGCTCAGTTGCCTATTAAACGGCAGACAGAGCAGATAACTGCGCTGTGTGTTTTCACAGCCAGTGTAGCTGAGTTAGAAGTCCGTTACACTGGATGTGCCGCCCTACACGCGACTGAGCTTGTCCGTTCAAACACTATGCTTTCTTTTGTATTGTGCTCGTTTCCAAAACAGCTTGGGTTCAATATTTGAGGCGAATGTTTAGGTTTTTTCACAGATGGCAGATTTTTGGCATTTTGATGAAAATTTAAAAGATTTTTGGAAATATTGTGATTTTTCGGAAATTTATCACAGACTTTCACAGAAAACATTCTTAGCCAAAAAATTTACGCGGATCGATGTAAAGCCCAACGAAAGTTTATTATTTACGTTCGATCAATTCATTGATTCATTTCCACTTCAAGTGATTCATTTCCACTCAGCCTATCCTATTTTGATTCTGCTAATAGGTACATACTACAAAGCCTATTTATGAATGAATACACTGCCACTCGAAAAACCGTTACAAAAACGCATCTAAATCCATATATAAAATTGTTTTCGATTCTTGTATATTTATAGTTTCGATATATGATTAAGACCGCTGCATTCGCTACATTTGTATGCGTACTTTAGGAAAATTACAATAATGGCAAAATATAACTAGAAAGCTTGGCCTATACATGAAATGTGATTAAATTGCCTAAAATTGGATTTTTCTTCACCGGTCCGGGTTTTTTATCACACACAATAGAAATTTTTTTACAATTTTTAAAAGATGATATTGTGCTATATAGATTTAGTTCCAGATATTAGTTCGGTCACGGTTTTCTGTCTTCTTTCTTCAGATCTTCTCAAATAAGTTTAATCGGATTCGATCACCTACTAGCAATGAAATGACCTGATAACCAAGAAGGTTTGGTTCAATATGTAACATTCGATGTTGATTGGTTGTGCTTAAACTATTCGTAAGATATATATTTGATTTATTATTACTCTAAATGTACTAAGAAAATAAATATTTTATATTAAGTAGTATAGTCCTACGTCTACAGTTCGTGCAACCCATAGGGCTGCCCCTTGTAGTTTTTTTTATAATAATCCTTTTATCATTTACAGTATCGAAAGTACAGGTATTTTAAAATGCCTCCGCGTTACCAATCCTACAACATCATGTGAATCCAGTGATTTGAGTCTCTTCAAGCCAGCCTATTCTTTCTTGGTAATGTGTAATGTGTGGCGTCCGAATTTTTTCGTGTTACTCCAAATTTTAAATACCAGAGAATTTTTGGACCATGCTGCATGATAGCTTACTTAAAAGCCGATCAATAAAGTTACTGAACAAATAGCATTAATAAATATTAAGACACGGCTACTTAATCTTGATAACTAACCAACATCAGTTCGCTGTTTCCGAAACCAACATCACTTTTCGACAAATGAGGCTCATTTCAAAACGATCGTGCTGTTAATCTTGTTAATTTTAATCGGAACTGATGTTCCCCACTTAGTCAAACGAGCTGTCCCTGATTCGGTTGGCTTTTAGTTTCTCGTTTGTGTAATTTCTTTCCGCACGCTGCTGCTGCTGTTGTTTGCTTGTTCTGGGGTTTGTAAGCACTGTACGCAACACGCATGTCTTGCCGGGTGTTGGCTTCCGACAACCGGTGACTTGATGCTTGTTGAATGGGGACAAACCAACTCAAAAGTCGTCTTCATTGCCCCTGCCACAGTCGCAGCCGTTGTCGTCGTTATTGCCATCATCTTTAGTCGTGTCTGTCGTGCGGCGCTATATCGACACCATTTAATCTCTCACACCTCATTGACTTTTGTTACTTCCCCGTGGGTCATATAGTTATACCGGAGATCGAGTGACACGGTACGTCGGAATGTGGCTTGGAATGAAATAAATTCAATTTTTGCGATGAATGGCATTTGAATGTGTTTACTGTGAATAGATCAAAACACAGTGTCTTATAAATAGGTCATGGCCCATCAATACGATAAAGTTATTGTGTTTTAACAATTGTTTCATTTTTTTGTTACTCCTAACTATATTTATTTTTTTTAGAAAGCAGTCCTATATAAAACCAACGAGTACGCTAAGCCTCGCGATCTTCCCTTCAAACGAAGCGCGATTATAAACTGACAAACGGTAGCAGTGCGGTTGTATCAGTTGTCAAACCAAGCAGACACCCGGCGGATTGTTTTACTGTTTGAAGAAAACTTGAGCCGCGTGCTAAGACGTGTTGATGTTTGTTTAATCTTTGCCTTACGAATACATCATGTCGGGTTTTATTTTCGGTCATCACTATTATCTGATAGGGAGAGGAACTGAAGTCACTGTAAATGTAAGTAGGTATCGGCGGTCGCGTGCTGTTGTGACACCGAGGGGAGATTTCATCTGCAGCAACAGAATCGATACTAATTTGAAATTTATAGCATACTACAAATAACGAAACTCACCAAGGTGAAAAATGATCCTCTTTTGTGACGATCATTTTTAAAACAACTCTGAGGAAAATGTTATAAATTGGTTTTAGATCTAGTGAAATTGGCGTTTTATTGCAATGCTGATAAAGTTAACCTATTTGACCATATTCATTGTGGCATCTCAAAACATCTCAATTGAAACATCCAGACATCGAATAGGATTTACAATTTGCTGAACAACATAGGTACGCTACGAACCATGCTTCCACACTCAAACTGCAAACAATAGCATCAGATAAGCGGGCATCGTGTTGGATCTGAAATATTGCAGCACACCTCGACTGGTTCCCGCTGCATAAAAATACAAATCGACCCTATCAGTGTCTCAAAATCTGTGACCGTGAATTGTGCACCGCGATCTCTCTTCCTTTTGACCAGAATTTGCTGGGTTCGTATTGTTCGTAGAAGCAAGGAAATCCAGATTTCGCAAGACCACAAGACACCGAAAACAAGATAATTACACCGGTTCACCTCGATATATGTAGCTGAAGATTTTTCTTATGCTCTCAGCATCAGCAAGTGGAAGCATATATACAGAGAAAGCGAAAAGGCAACCGACTTGGGAAATATTTTAATAAGGCACACAGTTATTTCCCGACCCCCAGTTCCAACGGATATTGCACTGTAATTATCTCCAACTATTCCATACCGCTGGCTGCTAGCTTCGGTACCGAGCATCCCTGCAGCTCATGTGGTTTTGCGTGGCTTTGTGCGTATTGTAAGGCTCTACAATGCTACAACGGAATATGTTTGTGTAGCTTAAAATCTTCGTTTCCGAGCATGTTCTCGCCGTTCGGGAAAACAATACCAAAGATTATAAAGTTATTATCGGATTGCGAGTAGAACGTATGCAACCAGGCAGCGGTACGAAACCAGATTCCCTTGCATTGTGTGAAGATGCAGTGTGGATTTTCCTTTCGTGGAACTTGCTGCTATTTTCTCGAATAGTAGCATTCCTGATTTACTTTGCTGGATCTTGGGAGCAGATGAAGGCAACTCAGCAAGGTTGCCAGTCAGATTTATCGAGAATGAGAATCGCGACTGCTCATTCCGGATCTAAGATTGATCCAATGCGTAATTGATGTATGGAGTAACTCATCATAAAGGCGTATACGTCAGCTTTGTTTTAGTGGTTCACCCGGACACACACATTTATATGTTTAATGACAGTGAATTTTCAATCCTTGTCATGAAATACTCGAGTTATCATGATATTTTGATGTGCTGTCATCAAACAACGCGGTTTCCAATGAGTTTTTGATTTGGTAAAACATCCTTATTTTTTCATATGCCTCATATACCAAACTATGGCTAATCTGGCAGCACGATCAATGCAAAATCGAGCACCAGAGATATTCAGTATTAAGAATGCCTTTATTTAATAAGGTTCTTCATACTTCCTTCGTTTGAACTCAAGCGGCTCGAACTCGACTGGGAAACCAGTCGGTAAAATCGTTATTGAAATTGTGTGTAAATTATTTGTTCAGTCACTATCTTTACACGTTCGAATAAGTTTTCTTGTGCTCGCTCCTAACCTATTGAAACTTTTTCATGTGCAGTTGCTAACATAGTGGAAGGATTTATGAAGTGAATGTCATAATTCATAGACTTCTGCCACATGACTATCAGTGGAGAGGTGGGTTCTCTAGTAGTCTTAAATCAGGTGGTAAATCGAATTGGAACAACATTGAACGGAGAATTCTAAACGAGAAGACTTTTATCTCCGCCTGAAGAAGACTCGTTTGGCAGGATTAAGCCCACTGCTATCTTGAAACATAACGGTGAAGATAGTATTGGAGATTCCGTTTTCCTGATCACTCTCCGCGGCATTCGCGGCACACATAATCAGTTAGAACAAGTACTGACAGCCCTGCGCGGTTTCCATTACAGGACAATTAATGTATCAATCAAATCGTAATAACATAAATTTATTGGATTTTTATTTGCTTCTGTACCGTTGCTACAATCTTCAAGCGAACGGCACATGCTTGTAGAGCTTTAAAACTTATTTATTGTTTGCTCATTTCTCGCAGCTCAGTTGATGATCGAGAAAAATCGATAAAATAAATCGATTATCCTCAGGTTGTCTTATTTTGACATAGTAACAAGCCGTAATTGCGGAAACGCCATTGCTCACGTCGCTGACATTTCAAAATGCGTAATTTTCCGCAAGAAAAGTTAACGATATAAGGAAACGGAGAAATGTAATGAGGTTATTATTATGAGTATAGTCAATACTACAATACTGGGAGTTTTTACAAAGATGTTTGAAATTAGGCAATTGGATGTTATTCAAGTGAAATACCTAGTGTAATGAGACGATATGCACGTAGCAGGAAAAAAGGTGATTTTTGTGAAATGCTTTTAACGCTATAACGCGAAATACTGCATACCTGTAGCATAGGAGGACCTGGGCCAATACGGGCCTAGTAAATTTTTATGAGCTGTAATTGTCCCATGTGCTGTGGGATTTCCTATACACATTGGATTAGAGGCGTGCGCCGCCGCACCACGCCGCCGATTTCATGTAAAAATTGTCGGTCCGCTGACCATTTTTACCTGAAATCGGCGGCGTGGCGCGCCGGTGCACACCCCTACATTGAATAATTATGCATAGGGCGACAGTTTTTTTTATTCAATCTGTTTATTTGATAAGGTACGGTACCATTGCAGTTTATAGGTCAAATAATTCTTTTTTTTGTTTTTTGGCGCAAGTGCCAATATCCTATTTACTTTTTTACTTTTTATTTACTTTTTGGTGATATCCAACGGGGAAAACAGATGTTATATTTTAAATTTCTTAAAACTAGAAGATTATATGAATTTGGAATTTTTTTTTTTTATTCATTTCGTTTATTTGATAGGCACAAATGCGTTAGCTTGGCGGTGCCAAATGCTTTTGTTTTTACATTTTGGATATCTTAAAACTAGGAGGTTACAATGTTGAAATATTTTTTTTTACAAAGGAAAAGAAAGTTTACAGCTATCTTAAGACTAGAAATAAGATACAATATACAAAAGAGGGCCAAAAGATTTTTTTATGAAAAAAATTTAAAACAAGGGATTCACTTTGATATACAAGAGGGGGAGTAATAGTATTTTACGAAATATTTTACGGTTATCTTAAAACTAACAATATAGTTTAGTACACAAAAGGGGGAACAAATATTTATGAGAAATTTCACAGAAATCTTAAAACTAGGGATTCAATTCTATTTACAAGATGGAGGACAAGAGTTTCAATAAAGAGTAAAAATTATAGCTATCTTAAAACTAGGAATACAGAATACTAATTTGAATTTTTTAACTAAAACTTATGCTTGGTCAAGATATTCAAAGGGTGGCTTATTTCCGCATCAGTGTAGCAGCAGTTGTATCAAGGATAGGGGAGAGACAGGGAAAGAAGAGCAAAACTTGCAACTTTCGCTCGAACGGCGGGGGGGGGGGGGGGGGAGGGAGATCAGCGTATCAAATTTGCGCCTCAGTCTAGTAAGTCGTCGAGTACCGGATTGGCGGATGGTATTCTTCGGACCCGCGGGGAATCCTTCAAAAGTCATCGGACCTCGAGTCGCTCTCGCTTCAGTTTCCTTCTATGCAGGCGTAGTGGTAAGGGCGATGGCGGTTACATAGTGGCACTCTGGAGCTGATCGGTTCCACAAGGCAGGAGGAAACTCTAAAAACGAGAAATAAAAGAGAGGGGCTAAATTGGGATATTTATCGTTTTTATGAAGGTATAAATAAGGGACATATAGGGGAAATCACGAGTTGCCAGCATATCTCGGACTGGTACATTGGGTGGTCTACCTCGGGCCCGAAGGGATTCCTTTAACTGAGACCTGGCGTCACAATACCCGGCGCACACCCAGACAACGTGTTCGATGTCGTGATAGCCCTCGTCACAAGCGCACAGACTACTCTCCGCAAGCCCAATACGCCGCAAATGCGCATCCATGGTGTAGTGATTGGACATAAGTCGGGACATTACACGAATAAAATCCCGACCCACATCCATCCCCCCGAACCAAGGCTTCGTTGATACCTTTGGGATAATCGAATGTAGCCATCGTCCAAGTTCCCCATTGCTCCACGAGGTTTGCCAACTGTTGAGCGTCCTCTGACGACAAATACTAAAAAATTCATTGAAGCAGATTGGTCTTTCGTATATGTCACCATTTAATGCGCCCACCTTTGCTAATGAGTCGGCCTTTTCATTGCCCGGGATAGAACAATGAGAGGGGACCCAAACAAAGGTAATCTTATAAGATTTTTCAGATAACGTACACAAGGACTCCTGTATCTTCCCCAGAAAATACGGTAATTGCTTTTTAGGCTTCACCGCACGAAGAGCCTCGATAGAGCTGAGGCTGTCCGAAACGATGAAGTAGTGATCTGTGGGCAGAGTGTCGATGATCCCAAGGGTGTACTGAATTGCAGCTAACTCTGCGACGTAAACTGAAGCGGGATCATTGAGCTTGAATGAAGCGGTGATAGTATTGTTGAAGATACCGAAGCCAGTGGACCCATCGAGATTTGATCCGTCAGTGTAAAACATTTTGTCGCAGTCGACTTCTCGGAATTTATTATAAAATATATTGGGGATCACCTGCGGGCGTATATGGTCCGGGATTCCACGAATCTCTTCCTTCATGGATGTGTCGAAGAATACAGTAGAATCAGAAGTATCTAGCAAACGAACACGGTTGGGAGTATATGCAGAAGGATTAATGCTCTGTGCCATGTAGTCGAAGTACAAGGCCATAAATCGGGTTTGAGAATTAAGCTCGACGAGCCTCTCGAAGTTTTCAATTACCAACGGGTTCAGAATGTCGCATCGGATGAGCAATCGATATGAGAGTTCCCAAAATCGATTTTTTAGCGGAAGAACGCCCGCCAGCACTTCGAGACTCATCGTATGGGTCGAGTGCATGCAACCCAAGGCAATGCGCAAGCAACGATACTGGATTCTCTCTAGTTTGATGAAGTGTATGTTCGCAGCGGAGCGGAAACAGAAACACCCGTACTCCATCACCGACAATATCGTTGTTTGGTACAACCTGATCAGGTCTCCTGGGTGAGCACCCCACCATGTTCCAGTTATTGTTCGGAGAAAATTGATCCTTTGTTGGCATTTCTGTTTCAGATACCTAATGTGACATCCCCAGGTACCTTTAGAGTCGAACCAGACCCCGAGATATTTAAATGTGAAAACCTGGTTGATCGTTGCACCCATTATTAAAAGCTGGAGTTGCGCCGGCTCACGTTTCCTAGAAAAAACAACCAACTCAGTTTTCTCCGTGGAGAACTCAATACCCAGCTGAAGAGCCCAAGCAGACAAATTGTCCAAGGTATTTTGTAATGGTCCTTGCAAGTCGGCAGCTTTGGGCCCTGTAACAGAGACCACCCCGTCGTCTGCAAGTTGCCTTAGCGTGCATGAATTGGCAAGACAATCGTCAATGTCATTCACGTAGAAATTGTAGAGCAGGGGACTTAGACATGAGCCCTGGGGAAGACCCATGTAGCTAAATCGCGATGTTGTTAAATCGCCATGCGAAAAGTGCATGTGCTTTTCAGACAACAGGTTTAGCAAAAAGTTATTTAAAATTGGCGAAAGACCATGCTGGTGCAGCTTCTCTGACAGAGTGTTGATAGAAACTGAGTCAAAAGCCCCCTTAATATCCAAGAAGACTGATGCCATCTGCTCTTTGTTAGCATAGGCCATTTGGATTTCTGTAGAAAGCAACGCAAGGCAATCGTTCGTCCCTTTGCCTTTGCGGAAGCCAAATTGTGTATCTGACAGTAAGCCATTTGCTTCAACCCAATTGTCGAGGCGAAACATGATCATTTTCTCGAACAACTTTCGAATACAGGACAGCATTGCAATCGGCCGATACGAGTTGTGGTCGGAGGCTGGTTTTCCTGGTTTTTGGATGGCGATGACCTTCACTTGCCTCCATTCATAAGGGACAATGTTACCCTCAAGAAACTTGTTAAATAAATTCAACAGGCGCCTTTTTGCAGTGTCAGGCAGATTCTTCAGCAAGTTGAATTTGATTCTGTCTAACCCTGGGGCGTTATTGTTGCACGATAAGAGAGCAAGTGAGAACTCCACCATCGAAAACGGTGTTTCGTTCGCGGTATCGTGAGAAGACGCGGCGCGGTACGTTTTCTGTACCGGGACAGAGTCCGGACAGATCTTCTTGGCGAAAGCGAATATCCAACGGTTTGAATATTCCACGTTCTCGTTGGTACTATTATGATTACGCATACGTCGAGCCGTACCCCAAAGAGTGCTCATCGCTGTTTCTCTCGTTAACCCGTCGACGAACCGGCGCCAATAACTGCGTTTTTTGGCTTTCATTAGACTCTTCATTCGCCTTTCTAACGACGCGTACTGTTGATAGCTAGCGGGTAACCCGTCTTCCCGGAAGGCCTTATATGCAGTGGACTTTTCCGCGTACAGCTCTGAGCACTCTTTATCCCACCACAGGGTGGGAGACCGTCTATGGGTATTCGCGCTGGGTACTGGTTTAGTCTGAGCTTGATTCGCACTGTCGAGAATCAAGCCAGCCAAAAACCTGTACTCTTCCTCCGGAGGAAGTTCTTGAGGGGATTCGATTTTAACGGATATCGCGGTCGCGTAACTCTTCCAATCAATGTTCCGTGTGAGGTCATACGATACATTGATTGTTTCCGATGGTCTTGAACCGTTAGCAATTGAAATCACGATAGGCAAATGATCGCTACCGTGGGGATCAGGGATCACCTTCCACATGCAATCTAACTGTAGCGATGTCGAGCAAAGCGATAAATCCAACGCGCTTGCGCGTGCTGGTGGTGTAGGAATCCGCGTCATTTCTCCCGTGTTTAAGATGGTCATGTTGAAATTATCGCAAAGATCTTGGATTAATGTTGATCTATTATCATCATGAAGACAGCCCCATACCGTACCGTGCGAGTTAAAGTCTCCCAGAACTAGCCGCGGTGCCGGTAAGGATTCCGTGATATTACAAAGCGTTCGGTGCCCTACCGAGGCTCTAGGAGGAATGTAGATGGAAGCAATGCAAAGGTCTTTACCTTTGATTAAAACTTGACAAGCGACAATTTCAATGCCTGGTGTCGAAGGGAGGTTAATTCGGTTGAAAGAATAGCACTTTTTGATCCCCAAAAGTACTCCTCCATAGGGGTTTTCTCGATCCAGACGAATTATATTAAAGTCGTGGAAGTTGAGATTTATATCGGAAGTTAACCAAGTTTCACATAATGCGAAAGCATCACATTTTAAACTATTTAGTAAAAATTTAAAGGAATCGATTTTCGGGAGGATACTTCTGCTGTTCCACTGTAGAACAGTGATCGAATCGGTGACCTCGTTCGATGACTTAGCCATCGAAGGATACGATCGCTGCAAGGAGGGGCCATTTAGTAGTCAACTGCTTCAAAAATGTTTGCACTATAGGGAGAAAACGTATCAGAAGGCTTTTAAGAGGATCAGTAACATTGAAAGCTGTGAAAATTAAGTCCACTATGTCAGAAAATTTCATTAGTCCGCTACTGGACTGAGTATCTGTTTGAAAAAAGGGGACACTTGGGGTTTTGGATGTCCCTGGAAGTGGTGGGTACTCCTTGTTAGAATTAATATTTCCAAGTCCTGGAGCAAATTGCTTCGGCTTTTGTGCATCACTTCCGTTGGATTTATTGGTCGTAGATGGCGCACTCTGAGTGGACGACACCTTGGCACCCTTACGAGGCAATGTAGGGGAGGCTGGATTTCTCCTCTTCCTGGATTCCCCTGGGTTAACCAAAGATGTTCCCTCTCGTGGGTCGTCAGATTCTTGCTCAACGTTAGCCAAACCAGCATAGGGATTTTCGGACAGGACAGATGGCGAAGCATTCTTTAGCATTTCTGCATAAGAACGCCTTGAGCGTTCCTTAAGGGAGCGCTTAATTTTATCCCCGCGCTGCTTGTACGCAGGGCATGATTTAAGAGCATGTGAAGGGCCCCCGCAGCAAATACACTTTTCAGTTTCTTTGTCGCAAGAGTCATCCTCATGCTCTCCTTCGCATTTGCCGCATCGTTTCTTATTTCCACAATATGTGGCTGTGTGGCCCAACTGCTTGCAATTGCTGCAGCTCATGACCCGCGGTACAAACAGGCGAACTGGTAGGCGAACCCTGTCAAGGAGGATGTAGTTGGGAAGAGAGGACCCGGCGAATGTCACCCGAAGCGAGCCTGATAGAGAGTAGGTAGTCTTACCTCCCTCGGTGTTTGCGGTATACAATTGTTTGCATTCTAAGATCTTAATCTGTTCAAGAGAGGGGTCCTTAAAGCAGCCAACCCCGTGCTCCAACAGTTCTTCGCATTTCAGGCCCGGTTCGGACACTACCCCATCGATTTCACAGGCCACACAAGGCACGTACGCTTTAAATTCCCGCGTAAAGCGCTCACAGCAAGCAATCGCGTTTGCCTGGCCGAGATCACTCACTAGAACACGTATCTTGTTTGCCCGAACACGTGTTATCTGAGTTACGGCCGGGTAATTAGCAGTCAGATCTCGAGAAAGTTTTAATATATTAACCGGTTTCTCTCCGGTCCGAAAATATACCACCCATGGCCCAGAGGAACCTTCTGGGTACTGCTTTATACGGGGAGCAATGCGAGTATTAGGGGGATCAGGGACTTCCATGATTGCATCAGATGGTATTTCGCCCTCGGCCATTTAAGCACGAGGGCAGAGCGTTATATAAACGGGAATGTGTCTTATTATTTGATTACAAGGTAGAGTAAAAGTAGGGAAAAGGAAAGAAAGCAAACGAGGAAAAAAAATAAAGCAAAACTTATCTGCAAACAACGTCGATTGTTCCGCACCAGCGAAAACAATGTACTGGATTTACTGTCGGCACCAGCAGAACGGCTGCTAACGAACGAACAAAGGATGACCTTGACTCACTAAAATTTACACACCGAGCACCACTGTGAAATATAACGATCCGTTCCGTTCAAAGGTTGGGAGACCATATGAATTTGGAATTAAAACTACATTTAAGTGTAAGGAGTAATTTTAAGACTGTATTAAAGATAATTTCTAGAGTATCTTAATTAGGAATAAGGTTCAATGTACATTGCGAATAAATTACAAAGAATAAAAAAGGGGGAGGGGGCGGTAACTAAATATAATACTATAAATGCACTTTAGTTTTAGTTTTTGGGAGAACGAGAATATAATTGAGAATTTATGGAAGATTAAAAGGGGAAACAGATTCAAATTCGTAAATTTAGCAACGGCCTATTTGTTAAAGAGAGAGATAGACACGGGTATTTGATTTCAGCATAGTAACAGCATTATCAGATACAGTGTAGAGAGGGTGGACAACCATGAAAGAAAAGAGAAGAATCAAACTTGCAGTTTATGACAGCACAGTGGTGAGAATGAAGACAATCACACGGTAGCGCTCTGACGCGAGTTGGCGCCATAAAAGGAGTACAGTGTAAAAGAGGGGCTCTATTCTTACACTGAAGGATTTTAGGAAGAGAAGAATGTGAGACATATATGGGAGATCGCGTTTTGCCATAACAAATCGAACCGGGACTTCCTCGGGCCTAATTGGTTTTCCTCGGGCCCGGAGGGCATCCATTAGCTGATACTTCGCGGAACTATACTCGGTGCACGCCCAAACAATATGTTCGATATCGTGATAGACATCGCCACCAACGCAAACACTCATATCCACGAGCTTAATGCGCCGGAGACGCTTGTAATGATTTGCCATTAGTCGGGACATCAGACGAATAAAGTCACGACCCACATCTATCCCCGTGAACTAAGGTTTCGTTGATACCTTCGGGAATATCGAATGGAACCACTTTACTAGTTCACCATTGCTCCACGAAGTTTGCTAACTTTCGAGGGTTCTCTGAAGACTAGTACTGAAAAATTCATTGTAGCAGTTTGGTCCTTCATAAATGCCACCTTCCAAAGCACTCAACTTAGCTAAAGGCTTAGTCAGACCCTTCTCATTGTCCGGAATGGAGCAATGTGAAGAGACCCAAACTAAGGTAATCTGGAAAGATTTACCAGATAAAAAAGTATTTCCCCTATTTTCTCCAAAAATACGAGGAAAGCTTTCCATGTTTCATCGAGCGAATTGCGTCAATGGAGCTATGCGAAACGATGAAGTAATGTTCGGCGAAAAATGTGTCAATGACTCCAAGGGTATGAAATAGTAGCTATTTCTGCGATATAAATGAACCAGGGTCACTGAGTTTGTAGAAAGCGGTAAACTTTTGATTAAAACACCGAAGCCAGTGAACCTTTCTCGGTTTGATTCGTCATTATAAAACGTCTAACAGCAGTCGACTTTTTGGAATTTTTAATAAAAAATATTAGGGGCCACTTGCGAACGTATGTGGTCCGGTATTCCATGAATCTTATCCTTCATGGATTGTCCGAAGAAAACAGTAGATTCGGAAGTATCTAAGAAAAAAGCACGGTTGGGATTGTAAGAAGAAGGGTTAATATTGTACACCATCTAATCAAAACACAGGGATATGAAACGGGTCTGAGAATTGAGCTCAACAAGCTTCTTGAAATTTTCAATCACCAGCGGGTTCAAGATATCGCATCGGATGAACAATCTTATGATATGATTATGATATGATTTTTCAGTGGGATAACACTCAACAGGACTTCGTGGACAAGAATAATGTATTATTTCGATTTTGATGAAATGTATGTTCGCAGCGGAGTGAAAGCAGAAACCTCCGTATTCCATTACCGACCGTATCGTTGTTTGATATAACCTGGGCGCCTCACCATGTTCCGGTTAATAAATTGAAAGTTGATCCTTTCTTAGACCTTCTGTTTCAGATACCTAATATGGCATTCTCAGGTACCTTTCGAGTCGTGCCATACGTCTAGATATTTTACTGTGAAGACCTGAGCAATAGTTTGACCCATTAATAGCAGCTGTAGTTCTGCTGGTTCGCGCTTATTAGAACATACAACTAGCTCAGTTTTCTCCGTGGAAAATATGATGCTGGCGCAATAGCTCAAGTAGACAAGGTAGTCCAAGGTATTTTGTAATGGTCCTTGTACGTCGAAAGCTTTGACTTCCTTAACAGAAACCACCACGCCGTCATCTGAAACCACAGAAACCACGTCGTCCCTTTGCCTTTGCGGAAACCATATTGTGTATCTGACAATAAACAATTTGCTTTGACTCAATTGTCGAGGCGAAACAAGATCATTTTCTCGAACAATTTCTGGATACAGGACAGCATTTAAATCGGTCGATACGATTTGTGGTCGGGTTTTTAGATGGCGATGGCACGCGCCTGGACAATGTTTTCCCCAAGAAACTTATTAAATAAATTCAACAAGCGTCTCTTGGCAGAGCCTGGCAGATTCTTCAACAAGTTGAATTTAATTTTGTCTGGCCCTGGAGCTATATGATTACATGATAAGAAAGCAAGTGCACGGTGTTTCTAAAACTGTTATTAACAAAAAAATGACCATAAATTTGTCATACGGCATTCGAAAGATACAGTACCCAAGCATCTTCTCAGTGAATTTCAAAATGATCCATCGAGGGATTCGAGAGAAATTGCACTTTGAAGTTTTATGACACGTTTCATAAGGCTACCAGCAAACACCCGCGGGTTTGGTCCTATCTCTACAAACAATTTTTTTTTGTCTACTTATTTAGTACATGACATTCGAAAGATATAGTAATCAAGTATATTTCCTGCAAGTTTGAAAATATTTCATTGACGGAATCGAAATTTATAACGGTTTGGATGTGGTATGCGGTCATAGATGGGTTTTCTAGCAGACTTCAAGCGTGAATCCATGTTTGTCCATTGACTATTTAAATCGTTTATACGTGCCGCGGTTTTTAAAGGAAAACCTGACCATTTTATTACATAAATATAATGTTCAAAAGGTGTTATTTATATGGTGCACTGAAAAAATATGAAAATAGGGTTGTCTACCAAACATTAAATATAATGTGTAAATTAAAAAAATGGATAAAAGTCGAAATGTTTACTTCAAAAGGCCATATTTCAATGGTTTGTTGACCGATTTTAATTATTTTTTTCATTATTGAACGGGTAAACGTTTCATTGTTAACTTCCTAACCGTTATAAATTTCGATTCCGTCAATGAAATATTTTCAAACTTGCAGGGGATATACTTGATTACTATATCTTTCGAATGTCATGTACTAAATAAGTAGACAAAAACATTTTTTGTTTGTAGAGATAGGACCAAACCCGTGGGTGTTTGCTGGTAGCCTTATGAAACGTGTCATAAAACTTCAAATTGCAATTTTTCTCGAATCTCTCGATGGATCATTTTGAAATTCACTGAGAAGATGCTTGGATACTGTATCTTTCGAATGCCGTATGACAAATTTATGGTCATTTTTTGTTAATAACGGTTTTAGGAACACCGTGAAGTGACAACTCCACCATCGAAAAAGGTGTTTTGTTCGCGGTATCGTGAAGAGACGCTGTGCAGTGGATCTTCTGTACCGGGGCGGAATCAAGACAAACCTTCTTGGCGAAATCCAACGGTTTGAATATTCCACGGTCTCGTTGGTACTGTTTCGCTTTTGTAAGCGCCAGCCCGTGCCCCAAAGGGCGCTTATCGATGTTTCTCTCGTTAGCCCGTCAACGAACCGGCGCCAACAGCTACGTTTCTTGGCTTTCATCAAACTATTCATTCGCGTTTCAAACATCGCGTACTGTCGATATCTAGCGAGTAGCTCGTCGTCCCAGAAGGTTTTATACGCGGCGGCCTTCATATCTGAGCACTCTTTGTCCCACCATGGGTTGGGAGGACATCCACGAGAGGTCGCGTCTGGTACGGGTTTAGTCTGAGCTTGAATCGCGGTATCGAGAATCAAGCCAGCCAAGAACCCGTACTCTTCCTCCGGAGGAAGCTCTTGTGTGTACTCGTTTTTTTCCGGATATTGCGGACGCGTTGCACTTCCAATCAATATTTCGTGTGAGGCCATACAAAACATTGATTGTATTCGGTGGCCTTGAACCGTTAGCAATATTAATTAACATTGGCAGATGGTCGCTGCCATGGGGATCAAAGACTACCTTCCACATGCAATATAACCGCAGCGATGTCGAGCAGAGGGACAAGTCTAAGGACGCGCTGGAGGGGAAGCAATCCGTGTCATTCACCCGTGTTCAAAATGGTCATATTGAAGTTGTCGTAAATCTCATAGAGTGATGTAGATCGCTTATCGTTATGAAGGCAACCCCGTGCCGTACCCTGTGAGATTTAAGTTTAAATCACCTAAAGCTAGCCTCTGTGCGGGAGAAGTTCCGCAATATCGCGAAGACGTCAGTGGCCAACTGAGGTTCTAGGGGGGATATAGGCGGAGGCAATGCAAGTAAGCGACAACTTCAATGTCTGGTGTCGAGGGAAGGTCGATTGGATTGAAAAACTAGTACTTTTTGATCCTCCGTAAGAGTCTTCTGGATCCAAGCGATTAATATTATAATCGTGGAAGTTGAGTAATTATTTTTGGAGCAAGCCATGTTTCGCATAATGCAAAAGCATCGCATTTCAAATTATTTATTAATATCATTAAAGAATCTATTTTTGGGATAATGCTTCTACAATTCCACTGTAGAACAGTGATCAGATCGATGACCTCGTTTGATGAATTAGCCATCGAAGGATATAATCGCTGAAAGGAGGGGCCATTTCGCAGTGAACTGTATCAAAAATGTGTTTACTGTAGGGAGAGAGCTTATCAAGATGCTTTTAAGAGGGTCAGAAATATTTAAAGCTGTAAAAATACGGCCCACAATGTTACAGAAATTTATTAAGCCAGTGCTGGTTTCTTTCTCTGGCTGAGATATGGGATCACTTGGTGTTTTTGATGTCACTGGAAGTGCTGGGAACTCCTTTTCTGAGCTCAGTTTTCTGAAACTTGGAGCGATTTGCTTTGGTTTTGCACCAGAACTTCCTCGAGTAATTATTTTCGGGGAATCTTGAAGAGAGAGCCGTTACAACGAAGCTTGGTGGATGGATTGTTCCTACTTTTTCTATTGCTTCTAGGCACATCAGAAGATGTTCTCTCCTGGGGTTCACCACAGTCGCCTTCGTCAGAAGACAAGTCAGGTAAAAGTTAGTAGGTTCTGGTGATGTAGCTATCTTAAGCATTTGTGCAAATGATCGCTTAGAACGTCCTCGAAGGGAACACTTGAGTTTCTCCTCTCGTTGTTTGTACGCGGGATATGTTGGAAGGTCATGTGGAATCCCCCCCCAGTAGAGACACTTTTCAACATCCCTTCCACAGGCATCAGCCACATGGTTCCCACTGCATTTCGCACAACTAATCTTGTTGCTACAATGCAATGGGAGGCTGTGTGTTCCAGTTGTTTGCAATTAGTGCAGTTCATGATCAGTGGCACAAAAAGGAGAACAGGTAGTCGAACTTTGTCAAAGAGGATATAGTTAGGCAGGGTAGACCCGGCGAAGGTCACCGGATAGGAATTTGAGTTGTCATATGTCCTCTTTCCTTCAGCTGCAGCTGATGCTGAATGCCAACGTTTGCACTCCAGTATCTTCGCTGGCAAACGTATGGGGTCTTTAAAACAGCAAGTCCCATGTGTTAGCAGGTCCTCGCAATTCAGACTCGAATCTGAAACGACCCCGCAGACTTCAACCCTGTTAGCTGGTATATACACTCTGTACTCCTTCGTAAAGGGCCCATAGCCAGCAATATCGTTTGCCTGTTTCAAACTATTTACCACCACCCGAAGCCTATCCGGGCGTATTTTCGATATTTCTGTCATGGTCGAATATCGTTCCGTCAGAACTCGAGAAATCTGCAGCAGATTCAAACACTTTATTGTCTTTGGTCCGGAAGAAGATCACGTAAGGCCCGGCGGCCGAGCATGGATAAACGTTGAGCCGGGGAGCGGATTTTGTTTCGACATCCATCTCACTTTGAGATGAATCACTGTCAGGGAAAGTCATTTTTGCCTATTGCCCAGTATGCGTTAGTAGGAGAACCAAGAAGGGGAAAAGTAAAATAATCGCGGTACTTAATTTGTGTATATAAGGTTGAAAAGAGAACCCCAGTACTGTAACAACATTCTACATAAGCTGATTTTTATGAAGATCTAACACACGGTGTGAAAAAAACTGCTTTTTTCGTTTTCGATTTTTGCCCATTCTCTGTCCAACCATAACGGTATCCAAACTTCATATTAGAAAAATTATGCTTCGCTGGCCATAACGGTAAACTCAGAAACAAAAACACAAAAGAAGGAAAAAATACTGAAACCTCGACGAGGCGGAGAATGCGCAAGATAAACTTGGCAGCGGATTAGCACTAATCTGATCTGATCTCATGAATAAAATAGCACGGTAACGTAATGGGAAATCACAAAATCTCGAATAAGGTCCGGAAATCTTAAACATCGTGAAATCATAAACAACAATTATAACAAAAACTTAACATTTCCAGGGAACAACAACAGTTACCCAACCAAACATTCGAATGTAACGCCGTGCATATATTCGGGGCGAACTAGTTGTTTTGGAAACAACTAGTTTCATAAATGCGAGGTTTATTATTCATCATTTCAGGAACTTGGTCACGGCTGTCGTAAATCACTCAGTTCACGAAATCGTGACCTTTTTTGTGAATTTATGAATGGATTTTTCCCGTGTAGGCACTGTATCGCCCGTATCAGCGACATTTCATCTGCAATCGATAGACTAATATTTCCCTTGAAATCAAAGACCGAAACTTCAGACAATAACCATCCATCGTTTTTTGACTGATACAGCTGTTTTCAAATAAGTCAACTCCTCAATAGCAAAATCATAGATGCTTATGTTAAAGTCACGTAAATGTATCTAAACCTGGGAAGCCCAAATGGATGGGCCTGAGAAATGACGATAACTTCTCTCTCCCTCTCTCTAATTACTATGTCTCCTAATGTCCATTCAGACGATTAACTGTTCGCTCTGCATAATGCCCGGATATCCTACATACTTTGGAACGATCTTGTTGTTTGATTGAAGCAATACCCCTAGCGAAACCAACGTGTCCAATGTATCCACGAATTTTGAATGATCATTCCAACAAATCACTCATATGCAAAGAGTTGTAGCCAACAAGCCGTGGGAAAAATTCCATCTCAAATTTTTATAATACACAAACATTCGGCATAACATGAGTTTTTAAAATCGCTGCCATTTTTCAGTCATTAATTGGACCTAATTAAATAAACGCGTCCGAGCAGTGGTGATATTTTTCCGCGCGACGTCGGCGCGATATTAAAAATTTATCTGAAACTATGCACCTTTCCCAAAGATTAAAGAGCCTCGAATCCGTTGTCGGTAGAGGGTGGAAGGGATACCGAAGCGGCCGATCACGCAAAAGGCAAAAGATGCCGACCATACCGCGCGCGTCTGAAGAACGTGACATTGCTGATCTGATGGTTGGTCGGTATGGGCACATCCCGCGCGAGAATCGTGAATCCGAGGGAACCACCGCCAACCAGCAGCGCTCCAAGCCAACGAGGTGTACAGGATGGGTGGAAGATAATGAATCATGTTTAATCATTTCGAACTGAACGAATTTGAATGTTCGATCGCTTCAGGAACATTGCCGATGCCGATGCCGCCGATGCCGCATCAGACAGGGCAACACTGCCGAAGAATTCATTTAGTAAGGTGCTACGAAACACACAAATTTCCGGCGCTAATCGGTTGCCATTAGTTTAATCGGGCTTTTGGGACCAATTATCAATTGTACCATATATTAATTGCTTCGATTGGAAACAAGATTCCTTCTTGCAGGTTGTTCCTCTCGCTTCTCGCAGCAGGATTGCTCGTGTAGTTCGTGTCAATTTAATTGAAACAACAAGAGACGTTTCAAGATTTGGATGAAACACGAGCCTTAACCGATTAGACAAGCGCCTAGGAAAAATGAACCCTCAGATTGACCATGACGTCTGGATGGGTCCGAACAGCGGAGATTAATCGTAGCAGTGGAAAAGCGAGATATTGATTGATTATGGTCACGTCTCCTAGAATGTGTGTATCGTGTACCCGTGGCCGGTTTCTAAACACACCGGTAAGACAAGGCTTACGACATAAGACAAAAAGAAAAATTCAAAGGAAGAAAGAATCTCCGCTTGTAAATATCAATAATCGAGACACGACAATGAGTGCGGAGAAACTCAGCAGGATAAAATTCTCGAAATGGTTCCACACGGTTGCCCGTGTCGGATGTTGGTATACGGGGGCACTGGGCATGGACAGAGCAGCCTGCATTCGAATGCTGGTTAGGTCACCAGGGTTGATATTGAAGGGAACGTGGTAAGAACTCGGTAAAATGATTTTTCGAGATTGGTGATAGATTTAATGGTGATTACGAATCCAATGTTAATAAGTTGGTTAGAGGTCGGTGGCAATAATGTTAATTCAGAGTTTCTAAGACTAGTTGCAAGTGTTCATAGAAGGCTGCAGGACAGCATACAGCAATATTATGTACAAGAAAAAATCCTTTCATCTAAAGTTCCCAGAACAAACCTCCTCGAAGACTTATGTTTTCGTCCGATGACTTTCAACTTCAACTAATAATGAGCAAAAAACAAAGAAAACAATTTTCGCATCGTTTCCTGGGGTTGCCCTCAGAAAAAAACGAAACATTCTATAAAAGAAGTATGGAAAAACAATTCTTGTCACCTGCTTTGTCAGAACAGATACAGTGCAGCATAGCACTAGAACCTTCCACAGGGTCAAAACCGTGGGAAAAGATGCAAATTTATCCGCTGGAAATCGTCATTTGTATACGGAAATGGACTTGCCTTCAATTACAAGCAAAGGGCGTGAGCAAAAACACCTCCCCATGAGAGTGGCAAATACTTCGAGTGTCATCGTTAATTTATTAAAACTTCATTAGCGTGTGATTAATAGCAGTCACGCCCAGAAACACATGTTCTTAAATGAAACCTGATGATGAATGCAAAACGCTTCTGGTGTCAGTAAAGCATGCAAATGGCCCTCCTCGGGGCGAACAAGGAACAAAACAGACCTTTTAAAAATGATGCATTCTTATCAAGCGACCTTTTTTTTCTTTCGCTGCTTCCTTTGGGTATGCACTTCCTATGTAGCGGGCTTCTTTTTGGAATCATGTGTACCTATATTCCTCACGTTTATGCTTATGACTTCATTACGAATGTGTTCTCATCGATAGGTCTAACTGTCTGCGTGGCTTCGGATTGAAATGAACCAAGCAAACCGAGATGTGATCTGTTACTGACAACCTGAAGACAGCGTATATGCATGCCTAATGATCAGATCTCTGAAACTGACTTCTAGAAGGACCTGACAAACGTGTGCAGAGTAGGTGCTATCTTTGTGGATCGGTCGTTTACTGATGGGATAAAATCATGTGCGTATACCGCGCAACAAGTGGGATAAGTATGTTAGGAGGGATGATGGAGAAAAAAACAGTACAAGAAACGGAACCAGAAAAAAAACGATCCGAAAAGGAAGACTAATAATTAAAATGTTTTGGGTAATAAATCAGTTTTCGTGACATCCGACAACGCATTACGGTTTTATCAATTTGGGAAATATTAATTTATATGAGAAAATGATGCTTGTTTTCAATGTCGTACTCAGGAAACTGTTGCAGTTGTCGGAAAGGAAATTACGGAAGATGTGAGAAGGAATTCGAAGCGTTCAACCAAACAACTATGTGCATCATTAGTTGAAATGTGATGAAAATAACGAATGCCTTTTCGCTTAATTACTGCAGATGAATCCTATGGTAAATTGCAGGGACACACTGAAAACAAAAATGCAAATAGAACGTATATGAGCGAGCAATGCACGGGTTTTGTGGTCGTTTTCTGCTACGAATTGAATTTATCATTTTATGTGGTGTCCAGGAACGACATTCGGCCGAATGGACATTAGGCTGAATTAACATGAAGCCAAATGGGCATTAGACTGAAGGCCAAGAAGCCGAATGTTTAACAAAGCTGGGGGAAACTCGCTTTGAGTTAAATTTTCATATCTCGTTTAGACGAATCTCTTATTATTTTATTGACTGATAAATAAAAATATTTGCTGCTGGTGACTATTTCCTTTCTGTTCCGATGCAGGTACGGTGGCTGATCCGCCACAGTACTGGGAAAAGCAAATCAAACGTTACGACGTCATGAAAACACCTCCACACATATTTATCCACGTGTCCAGACCTTTCCGCCAGTGAGTTTTTGCTTTGCAAGACAGTTCTTCAATAATAAAAATTATTTGCTTCTTATCCTTTTCTTTATTATGAGCAGTCTTTCGAATTGTGTAGGATATAAAACATCCTGCCAACTCTATTAAATTAATACCAGCTTTATCATTTCAGGATGCCACAAAGTTTTAAAACTACAATTTATTGAATTCATGTACTCCTACTGAACCATCGTTTTTCACACTGCTCTATGTCTTGCAGTGAAGCCAGTGTAATGTAGCTTTGCCGCAAAACCGAGACCAAAGATCCGAAGTGGCACCGGGTGAGGTGGCCCCCGCCCCGCTATCGGAAGCGGCGGCCCCTGGCAAGCAAACCTGTGATTCACTCGTTTACCCGGATTACTCAAACCTAGTGGCTATGAATTAGTTTAAGTCCGATGGAGCGGCCGCGATGTTGGACAGTAAGCGACATGAACCGATGTGGCGTAGCCACATTACGCGGCAATGTTATTTTATTCCATTACGCCAGTAACACAAATTCTTATAGAACAATAAAGTAACTAGTTTCGTTTTGCGACAAACCTAAATAGAAACACATATTACTGTGGATCAAACTATATGTTTTATTTAAATATGCAGCGAAAAAGATCACGTAAACATGTTAAACATTAAAAGTTAAAAAAATCGCAAAGTCACCCTTCATTGAAAACTGATCACTGTTTTCATTCACGTGTTCAGTTCCAACTATTCTATTTCTTTCTATCTTTGGCTCATTCGGCCTGATGACCATTCAGTCTGATGACCATTCGGCCTAATGACCTAGCATCTTTGTGTAGTCCGACCATTAGGACGAATGCCGTTAGATGGTTTTGTTTACTTCATTTAAACCTCAAAAAATAAAGCTGAAATCGTTACGTCAAGAAGCATCACCCCTAATGCCTAGTGAAATTTAATGCCTCTATTTTATTTTATCAGTGAATGAATTAAAACCCCGAAAACCATTGATCATTTCTATTTAGAATTACAAATTTATTAAAACTCGAGAATTGACTCCCCGGGCATCTGAGATCCCTTCCCTTTTTTGGGTTAAATATGTTTAGCTCCCAGCTGTGTCCATATCTACTCGGATAGTTCCCTGTGGTGAACCTACTGTATACCAATTGAGAGTTCCACGGCGGCGAAATTTTCCCTGATACCCTGATAGCAAGTTAACTCCCATCTACATCGTGATCTACTCGATGAAGCTACCCAACTCTGACTGAGCGTTCCCCGGCGGCGGAATTTCTCCCGATCCCTAGCAGTGAAGCTACCTTACACCGACGGAGAAAAAACTGCTTTTTTAATGTTCAACTGAACCATTTTCAGTTGAACATTAAACGAGAGCAGAAGAATTGTCCTATGACATCAAACAGAAAACTATTTCTGCTATCAGTGAGAGCAACCATTAGAAATAAAAATAAGGTTTTTGGGCTATCGATTCCCTCGTTGATAAAATGACAGAAATGCATCCTTAAGTCACGATTTAAGCTGGCTTTTTTAGGGTTAACAACCTTAAAGTATGTACGACCACCAAAATGATATCAAAATTAGATGTCATAATTGCCAAACATAAACCGAGATCAAAATATGATTTGATTGTGCTGCTGACATCAAAATATGATTTCTACTTGTTGTAATTTCGATGTTTGGTCAGGTACGTTGTCATTCTTTGGTGCAAATCCGTATAAAAATGTGCAGAAACAAAAGTATGCTTTTAACTGTAATAATACAGTAATTTTAGAGTAAAGTTTAATGTCATATGCAATAAACTTTAACGTTTCTCCAGAAAATGTGAAGTTGATTTTTACAGAAACCGTTTGGTGTGGTTATGTGTCCTAGCATTAATATGAATTTTTCATTATTTTTTCCTCTGAAACAGTGACTTAATTATAATTTTATGAATAATTTTTTGTTTCGACAGCAAAATTAATTGTTACATAAAGTTTTATTATAAATCTACTGGCTTAGTAATACATTGGACGTCGTAGAAACAGTATTAACCATAACGTCTATTGTGCTACGGTTGCAGGGTAAATACTATTGTTAATGTCTATTCGAGAAAATAGCTTCGATCGCAAAACATATTACGATACATTTTAACGACATTCAATTAGCTAGAGATTACTGGGTAGGGAAAGTTATGAAAATTAGAGCCACAGTACTCAAGTGATAGCTAGGATGTGAAGTAAACAGATCGTAAAACTAGAAGTGGCAGGGTCATTAGAACAGGCTTAATATCGTACGGGCTTAATTTTTGTCTTCTGCTTATGAGGGTCGAGCTTAGGCAGCCTAACTAGCATGTGTTCTGGTATAGATAGACATGTCCATCTTTACCGTGACAACCGACGTTGCGTTGAATAAACTTCTAAATGAATAAATCACATGATGCGAAACCCGTCGCGCGATCCACTGGAAGTTTTCCATAGGAACATTCCAAAAAAGTTGTATTGAAAAATTTTGCACATGCGCATCATTCAATACAAGAGCCCTACATATTAAAGGAGAGTGTTGTTTTCAAAACGTATATCCATTATCCATATCCATTAAGTTAGAATTGATTTCGTCTTCAGGTGTTGATTGCGGAATAACGGGTAAAAATTTTCGAAGATCTCCGGCTAACAGAATTCTCCGCTGTCAAATATTGGATTGGTTTCTTTCATACCTGTCAATGTATAATCTTGTACTTCAAGTGCATTTTAGCTGCCGTCATAAATTCATCCCATATAAAGGGCGAACACGAAATGATTGCGACACCGAAAATGTCATGCCAATTTTCTTATAATGTTTAAAATCAAACCAAAATTTTAGGGTAGTTTTATACATATATTTACTTCAAAAATCAAAAGAAAAGTTAATCGATGGAGCCTTGAGTGTAAAATTGAACGCATTTTCGCTTGATGCTCTCCATCAAAGTCTTTACAGTGTCATCCGGTATCAGTTTGTCAGTTTTTTTTTTCTATATTCTTAACATCCCAGGTAACCAATAAGCATGCTGAATGCGTCTTAACGGCTACTTGATAAGCACTTAAGTCTTTTTAAATGCTATTTAAAAATCGCTTTTGGCAAAATATACGGCTACATTACTGCTGTGCCATGAAAATGCTTTTTTACTGCTGTTGTGCATTCAGAATGCTGCTTACTGGCAAGAAGTTTTTAACCAGCTTTTTGAATGTTGATTAACAACAGTTATGCATAACGAATGCTATCGTACTGCAAGAAGCATCTGAAATGCAAATTTTACGCTACTTTACTGCATACACTAATGCTTGTCGGTTACCTGGGATGTCCTTCTCGTCTTTGACTGTCTTCCTGCTTTTCCGAAGCTCCCGCTTCATCATTGCCCAGTACTGCTCCACCGGACGCAGCTCCGGACAGTTTGGCGGATTCATGTCCTTTGGAACAAAATGGACAGAATTGGCCTCATACCACTCCAGGACATTTAGAATAGTGGCATGATGCCAAATCTGGCCAAAATAGCGGAGCTTTGTCGTGCTGCTACAAGAACGGCAAAAGGCGCTTCTCGAGGCGCTCAGATTTGTAGATCTCGCCATTTACTGTGCCCTTTGTTACGAAAGGCTCACTCCTCAGTCCGCAAGAGCAGATGGCCTGCCAAATGAGATATTTGAAGGCGAACTTCGACATTTTCTTCTTCTTAAATTTGTCGTCCACATAGAACTTGCTCTTGCCGGTGAAAAATTCCAACCCCGGAATTTGCTTAAAATCGGATTTTATATACGTTTCGTCGTCCATTACACAGCAGTCATATTTTGTCAGCATCTTCTCGTAGAGCTTCCGTGCCCGAGTTTTAGCCGTCGATTGTTGCCGCTCATCGCGGTTTGGAAAGTTCTGTACCTTGTATGTATGTAGTTCAGCTCTCATCTTTGCATTCTGGACGTAGCTTTGCGACATGCCGATCTTTTTAGCCAAATCACGGCTTGAGACGTTGAGATTTGCTTTAATCATCCGCTTCACCTTTCCCTCCGTCTTTTTGCTCTCCGGTCCCGGTTTTCTTCCAGCTCCTTTGCCGTGGTCCAACGTCAACCGCTCCTGGAACCGCTTCAACACTCTGGAGACGGTTGAATGGTGAATGTTCAACATTTTTTCCCAACTGCCGGTGCGACAGGTCAGGAAATTCCAGGTGTTTGGAAAGAATTTGTTCTTTCGACTCGCGTTGGTTCACCTCCATTTTCGTTGAATCGGAAAACACGACTTCGAGTTTGACAGCATGTAAACAATACACATCAATGAGAAAGTGTGCAAAATTTGGTTGATTTTTACCCAATGGTAAAAAAGTTATGCCCTGTTGAATGTGTCGCAATAATTTCGTGTTCGCCCTTTAACAATGTTGCATTCTTTCAGTACCTTGCTTATGCTCGAATATTGACTGTTATGTAAGTAGCGTTTTCCTCAAGCACAAAATAGTGGCTATTTTAGAGCAGAATGAACCGTTCGTCCACCAAAAACCATATGCCAAATAATATATGCATAATATAAAAGAATGCTCCCCCCTCCCCCCCTATCTATGGTTCATGTATCCACCACTCTCAACAATAACCACCCCATAACCATCTCTTCGGTGAAATACATATGGCAAATTTCATCAAAATCGGATCGTTAAGCCTTACATTGAATAGTTGGATATGTATTGCCTCAGAATACTCTCTGACCTTACCCCGTTTTCTTCAAGGCCCGCTCCCATCAATCATGGTAACCTCCTTGGTGGGAGAAATACACATATCAAATAATACTGAACTATTAAAAATGCTTCAGGACACCCCCTTCCCTAAAGCTCCGACCACCCCCGCCTTAAAAAGATCTCCTTCGCGGAAGGAATCCGTATGCCAAATTTCATCAAAATCGGACTCGTTTAGAAGTAATTAGCGAACATTCATACATATATTGATTTTGATATATGTTGATAATACAACCCATATGTAACTTATATATAACCTATATATCTATACGGATGTGACAAAAAAAATTGTGCCTATAACCTTCCCAGAAGCACATATGCAAAGTTTGGAGTCGATCCGTGAAGCGGCTTAGACGTGATGCTCGTTCATCACAACACTTTAATTTTTATAGTGTAGATATAGTCTTTTAAAACCTTTTAAACAAGTTATTCTGATATTACTGTATTGATTAGTCTCTTCTACGGTTTATAAACGATAAAAATCACATTACATTCAAGGTATGAGTCTCTTAAGCTTACAGAAAAAAAGTATAATATTGTTTTGTATCTCGAAATGCTGCATTCAATTAGAAACATTCTTTGACTGCATTGCAAAGTGGTCCAGAATGCAAATTTAGCAGGAATTTTGAGATTTTACTAAAACTATACAACCTAGCCTTAGGGTGATTCTAATTTTACCAAGATCAAAAAATTAACTTTTTAATCATTCTAGCTAGAGTCAAACGACCTTCAGCGAAGTTGTAGAACGACAAATTTTGAAAAAGTTTGCTGAAGACAGGTAAGCTCTATCTGTCATACTTTTTATTTTACAACAAATTTAAAGTCGGAGCTTAGGGTGTTCCTTCGAAATACACTTTTATTCCAATAACTTTTGCTGTATTCATTTAAAACTGAAGTAGTCTTCAGACAGCTTTATGATTGTTTCAAGGCGAATAATTTATTTCTTGGCACCATATATCTAGCTATTTCCGTTGAAAAGTACTTCTTCGCCAAAAGTGGGGTTGTTTGGAATAACAATATCACTCATTTGGGGCAAATAAAAGATAATTCTTTTTGAATTATTAATAAGGTCATGAATAGACTTATAATTGAGCAAAAAATGGCGAAAACGATATTTTTAAAATTTCATAAGATTGATTAAAAAAATCTATTTTTGAAATATTAAGTGTTTATATCTTCTGCACGATAAAAGCTAGAGTTTTAATGCATTAGAAGAAAATGTTCGTCTTTAAAAACTCTGAAAAACATTTGAAGGATAGGTTGGCAAAAAATGAAAACTGAAAAAGTTATATTGAAAATTTGATTTTTCATGAATTGACTCTTTGTAATATTTTTAAATTACTTTCACGGTGAACAATATAAAAAAATGTTGTTTCATTTTCATGATAAAATATTGCACTTTACAATATTTTTCTATTATTTTCAATAGTGGGTAGGGTGGTTCTATAATATTTAAAATCAAAAAATTAAATTTTTATGGTTCGAGATAGAGTTTCGTTATCTTCCAGAAAATTGAAGAAAATGAAATTTTAAAAAACTTTGTCGAAGACACTGAAACTCTATGTCGTGTACTTTTTATTTTACAAGAAATTTACCAAAAAATTAGGGTGTTTCTTAAAAAAATGGTTTTCTTTGTATAACTCTTGCAGTTTTGATTTTTCATTAAGATCACTTTAGAAATACTTTCAGATATTTTGAAGGAGAACAATTTGTCTTAATATATTGAACCTCTAGCTTCGCTCGTTAGAAAGTTATATATACTTTTTTACTAAAAATAAACTATTTTAAACTATTTTTTTAGTAAATATTGCAAGATATAAAAAAATATCGTGTTTGCCATTTTTTGGTGATCTATACTACAAAGCATGCCATTTCATATGAAAGCAACAGTATTTAATGTTCAGTGCCCGAATCGAAGATAATTCTAATTGAAAAAGTTATATTTTTTTTATAAAAGTTCTTATAACTTTAAAACGAAAAGTGTTAATTAGTTGGTGTTTTAAAGAAAATTATGCGCCCTAAAATAACATTCAAGTTGTGTAAAGGGCACTTTAGCGTAAAATGAAAACTTCAAAAGTTATAGAATTAAAACCGTTTTTCAAGGAACACCCTAAAGCTTACATTTTAATTTCTCGTGCAATGGAAAATATAAAAGCTAGAGCTTGCATGTATTCAGAAAATTTGTCTAAAATGTGTTGCTCTACAACTTCATCGAAGAGAGTATAGCTCTATCTCAAACCGTTAAAAAGTTCTATTTTAAATATTGCTAAATTTAGAACCACCCTAGCATCGGTTTAAACAAAAAGAAGGGCCTTGCAAAGTGCAACAACTTTGACAAACATGTTATAAGGCAAAGTCATTTAATTTTAGCAAAAAGTTAAAATTCTTGCTAAATTCGCATTCTGAACCACTGTGCATTGACATATTGTACAAGGAAATAATCTAGAGAGGTTTGAAAACTGGTACACATTGGTTCTCCTTGTTTAGACTTGTTTGATGAAACTCTTATTAAATTTTAGTATTTTCATAAAATCGACAATTTCCATGTCTGATGTATGTCAATCGTCCATTATGCCTAACGTATTTATGCCTAATGGGCAAACCCGGGTATGGAGCTATAACTGATCTGTAGAGAATTTCAACCCGGTCGCTACAGTTTTCGATTTCAACGTTTCTCGACAAATTGTGCGTGTACGATTTTCCAGACTTTCTAATCTATTTTTGAAACGGTATTTGACCTTTTTGAATCGTGTTTTATAAATTATTGTATGACTTATTGTTTTGCGTACGACTCGATTGTTAGAAATAATTTGGGTATTAAAACCAACATTTCTGGGGCTTTAATATGCCTGTTGATGTATAAAACCGATAAAGAATAAAGGTTTTTTCTCTCATAGATGTCGTATGTCGGACATGATTCCTTTTTATAAAACAATAGATATTTTTGGATTGCAGTTGACCCCGGGGAAGTGATCTAGACCCTAATATAATATATTTATTGAAGTTAACAATTTCTAAATATATTACAGTTATAATAAAGTTCCGGTATGAGTTGTGCACCTTATATGGATCTTATACGGATATTTCGAAGTTATCCATCCAATGACAATATATTTTCCACATGCCGAGCAAAAATTTACCCTTACACAATTAATTTATTTCCGATACAAATCTTTCGGTAAGACAATTCATTTTAGATGTATTAACATTCATTGATATATGTACAAACAGATAAAACCTTGCATGGAATGTCTGAAAGGTCTCAACAAATTTGAAATTTCTATCACAAGCATCAAATTTCCATTTCATCGCGTGGAAGTAAATTTATTACAATCCAGCCCACATCTCACTATCATCGGAAAAAAAGTATCTTTTTTGTCACATTTGGCTTTCATTAAGACCCGAAAGAGCCGACTCCAGTGTTTCAATTAAACTAGGCAATGTAGCCAGAAGAGATAAATCAATTTCATCGAGCAGAATGACGAATTAGTGTAGGTGATTTCCTAGTTCCCTAAACGGGATCCTAAATCGGAGCGCAGCAAAAAATCGAGATATGCAGCGGCAGAAATACTCGAGACAGAAATTAGATGCGGAGTGCCGCCGGTTTCTATCGGGTCTACTATATTTAGCTACATACCAGCAAGCCTCTTAATACATGGGAAACTGGAAGGCACCCAAGCAGGGAACAGGAAGAAAACCACACCCAAGATAAATCTCCTCACATATGTTTAGCCGTGTTGAATCCCGGCATTAGATCTGTTTTTGTTTATGCTTTTTAATTATCAAGCCAATATATCAAACGGTCCCAATGTTCGTGACAATCGCATCCATAGCAGGAAAAGCGCAGTGAGACTCAAAGAAAAGAGCCAGCATAAATCAAACCAAATGAAATGTGAAGCAATTGGGTGAGCTCGTTTTGTGTCCCACCACCGTCGCTTTCGGTGGACGACTAGGACGACCGATCCGTTCCGCGATCGGTCTATGGGAACTACAGTTCAATCAAAGCGCTAACTGTTCATTCGCTCGCCGAAAAAAAAAACTCGACCCGGGTCTGATCGATTTCCTAATAAATACTGACCAAATTGTCAATAAATTTACAAACATCATTAATTACATAATTTGAATATTTCTACCATGTTGAACTATATTATTTTCCGCCGAAATCTCTGCGGGACTGTCGTTCGTTATCTAGCCGGCCAGATCGCCCCTGGTCGGTTGTGGACGGTCTCGCG
Source organism: Topomyia yanbarensis (assembly GCF_030247195.1). Lineage (NCBI taxonomy): Eukaryota > Metazoa > Arthropoda > Insecta > Diptera > Culicidae > Topomyia > Topomyia yanbarensis. The sequence goes on from NC_080671.1 coordinate 78,626,101, forward strand.
GCCCCAGTTGGCGCGTCGATTCGGTTATATTTCTGATCTATCCGATCTATTTAATCAGGAGAATAGATGCAAAGCGCGATGACGGAGGAAGGCACGGGTAATAAATGATGTCGCCACCTTTACCAGGAAAACCGATCGATTGAACGTGAGAACTGCTGGAACAAGGGATAGGGAGCATCCTTGTGTCAGGTAGTATTGTAATTCCCTCTAATCTATTATTTGGGTTACAGATATTTTTCACGATTTGCAGTGTGTATTAACTATATTAAATGTTAAAAAATCAATGATAATTTTCTGGGCAGAAAAAAAACAGTTCAAAATGATTATGTGAAATCAATATTGGACTATTTTATAAATGAATGGTACTACTTGGTAAACTCGATATCAATTTTATGTTTTTGTATGACAATCTTTGTTCAACGATAGCAAACACTGCTAACAAGTGCCTGTTTCGAGAAAGCCATCCGCGAGCTCTACCCGGAACAAATTTATTAGTTTCCAGTGACCGTTTAATTTACAGGCACATGTCCTCAATAAGTTTCGTTTTCATTATCATATATAAAGGCTAAAACACACAGAGGCACACACACTGTCCCTAATGAAATCGTGAAAACCGTGAAATCAAGCCCACTGATTCTCTATGCAAAAGAGGAAACTGACGGCAGAAAACTAACCCAAAACTTAATGCCGAGAACTTGACCGAAATCATAAATCATCGCGTATCGCTGCCGTTGCTGGTCCTACCTAACCTTAGTCCCATTCATTTGGACCTCGTTCGAAGAAGAAAAACCGTAAAACCTAAACGACGACAAGAATCGCCAGCGAGAAGGTAATAAATTTTCTATTATCTATTTCACTTGGTGGCTCGACTTGACTTCACGGCAGCCTCGTGCTGTTTATTGTGTTGGTTATAATAGTAGGTAGTAGGTCTACATGGTGGAGTGCCCCGGACGAGAGCCAGTCGCCACCGGGTTCGGACCAAAGATCGATGGTATTGAATGGGAAAAACCAATAATGTACGCCTTGGGGGTTGTTTGGCTTCCCAATAGGTTATTAATTGATATTTATGCGTTTGCTGGCGAGTAGCAGCATATTTATAAGTTTTGGAATTCATGAATTGGTGCGCCAGCCGTTTGGTGGATAGATAGAGATATAGTGTTGTGATTTTTATTGAACTTTGGTGACCCTTTCAATTTAGTGATATAATACATATGAGCTGTTTATAGAGTCAATTTTGTCGTAGCAATATCGTGAAAGTTATTAATTTGAAAATGCAATGATTTATTGAAAATCAACTTGGAAAAACTTTATGTCGTGTCGCACACGAAATTATTGCAACAAGTTAATTGTACTACTAACTCTCTTGACATTCACTCAAAGTCCAACCGAATATGGAGTCGGAAGAACATCAGCGGCGTAAATAAATTCTGCGCACGTTCCTAGAAAATCCGAATCTCTCATCAAACCATTAGTAAACTGAGAATGGTCCAACCTACGACATGTCGTGTTTTGGAACGGTACAACGGACGTTTGACTATCGATAGGAAGGAAAAAGTGGTTAAATTAGAGCTCCGTATAGTGTGGATCTCACGCGGGTAGTCGAAGCTCTCTGGAGGAATCCCAGTGAGAGACATGGCGAAACTTTTGTGCAAATTGTGAAACAACTTGCAGGACTACAAACGGACAAAGTTCAAAAAGCGCTGAAACGCGATTAATGGCAGAATACAGTGAGGAAATGCAAGCGCATTGTCTCATCACGGTTGACGAGACTTATGTGAAAGCAGAAGTCCGCTAGCTTCCTGGGCTCCTTTTCTTCACTGCTCGTCATCAATTCGACGTCCCTGAGGAAGTTAGGAAGCAGAATATGTCAAGGTTTGCAAAAAAAAGGGTTTGGCTGAAAATTTAGTCATGTGGCATGCGGAGCACCCCGTTCGTGACAACCGGAACAGCAAATGAGCTGGTGTATCCATAATAATGCCTCTAAAAGCGTCAACTTCCACTTCTGGGGTTCCACGCTACGCTACACTTTTTTGGCCGGATTTGGCCAATGATGTTCTGGATTGGTGCAAGGCTCAGAATGTTAATTTTGTGCCAAAGGATCTCAATCCTTTGGATACCGGACTTGCGGCCAATTTAGAAAAACTGGACCATTATGAAGTAGGCACTCTGGGAGCATCCTAAGAAAGTGAAAGCAGAAGTAGAAAAGAAATGAAAATGGAAGTTTTATTTTATTCGCTGAAAGTTTCAAAACGATCGGTTGAATGGGTGAATTTTGACAAACCTCTTCTTGTGATGCAATTTGCTCCCGTACACCCTTTAATCAATTGAAATTACAATTTGAAAGCTTTCGAAGTACAAGTAATAACAAATCAAAATATATTGGCCCAACTGGCATGTTCCTCGTATGTAGTCGGGAATATGTACCTTGCCGTGACTTCTCATCATTTCGCTGACTGGATGGAAAGGAGAAAGCGAAGGAGGAACTACAATTGGAGAGCTGGGTAAAATAACAGCACAAAACAAACAGCATTAATAAGTAGTTCCAATCGCTGCGAGAAAATCTGAAGCGCTTTATCGCACTGGTTTAAACAAATCGAAATCACATTTGCATTACTTCTGGGCAGCTGCATATAAGATGATATAAGTCGGATTCACAAAACACACATTGGCAGCAGCCGGTCCGGGATCGGCATGCTCCAGTGTACTTCGCTCATAATCGCGAAGATTTCTACTTGAAATACAGTACATTATCTATCTAGCGAGTGAGACTGTTCGAATCCCATTTCACTACAGTAGACACCAGAACCAACAGGTTCCTCCATCAGAGGACCGCCTGTGTAGCTGACCACTTGCGTTTGGTGATTTCTCTCCATATAGCCATACAACCACATGCCGAATGGCATTCCATCAGGTTCCGGGAAATGTTTAAAATCACAGAGAACAGACATATAAGCTAGAACAAACTTTCCCGAAAAACCTGTGTAAACATTTAAATGAAAATACGTTGAAAATCACCATCGCATACAGGTTTACATGCGTGAGTCACCATTGTATCCAAGTTAGCATACAAGTCCCGTATAGCAATTGCTGGCCGATCGAAGCGCCCACCAGTGGCAAGTTGCTACTTGCTGTTGTCATTTTAAAGCGACAGTTTAATTTCTTACACAAGTTGAAAAATGTACTTGTATGTCAGTTCTCAGTGTTAAAATGTCAATTATTTTGAGCCCAAAGAACACCGCCCAACGCCCAATTGAGTTATCCAGGTAAATTTAAGGTCGGGGATGGCCAGTTTCAAGAACAGGGGAAGCTTTAATACTTCCGTTATCCATGACAGAGTCACGAGGATCATCATTTTGAGTCCCGTATTGAGGCATTGTTTCCATGGCAAACCGTGCGGAAAAAATGCTTCGCAATACGTGGCAGAGGAAATATAAGATACAATAATTGATAATATGGGTACTTCCCTGCACTTTGCTGGTGATGAACCGATCCGGTTGCTAAAAAGAGAACTGTGCTCTTACACCAGTGCGCTGCGGACACTGTTTACACACTTTTATTCTGCGTGCGGTGCCAACACTCTACCAGTAAGCACAATAAGACCGATCCTCTGGATCGACCAAACAATAGTCGTCCGAGGAAGGCTGACCCTCACAGTCGAGGTATTCACTGCTTTGATCAAGCTCCACACCAAAATATAGGATGGCAATGTGCAAGTAACAGCACCTTAAGCGCAATCATTTTACTAAATACCACAAAGCTGCAAAAATTTTATATTCTGTGCATTGTTTAGATGGTTCTTAACAAGATATGATTTTTTCAGCGTTTCAGAAAATTGGATTCATTAAAAATTATTGGTTGCCGAAAAATGAAGAAAAATGATATTTTAAAAACGCTGGGGGTAAGACCGACACCACGAAGTGGCAAGAGCGACACCGTTCTTTTTGTTCAATTTTTTGCATTATAAATGTGTTGAGTATGTGTGATAAAGTGTAATTATGTGTACTTGAGTATGTGTGATGCAAATGCATGCTTTCTGGATTCAGGAATCAGCAAATATTGGCTTGAATGGCACGTAGTCGGGGATTTGCGCCTTGCCGTGTGTTTTCATCACTTCCTGAGCGGAAAGAAAGAAGAAGGAGGTGTGGGGAAGTAGAAATGGAAGGGTGGGAAATATAACAGCACAAAAACAAAAACAAACAGCATGTAAGTTAATCTCACAAGTAGTTTAACTCACCTACGAGTAAGCCTAAAGTTCTTTACCACATTGGATAAGAAACTTTAGTATGTCTCTGAGTTTCAGTCGTCCAAACATGGTGTCGTCTATGCATGGACGGCCGAAAACTCCACATCGCAATTGCGCTACTGCTGGACAGTTGCATATCAGATGATATGAGGTTCCGTAGATTCACAAAAATCACATGAAAAAGACTCAGCGCGCTTAATAGTTGCCATGTGATAATTGAGTTTGCAGTGGCCGGTTACAGCCCTGGTCAGCATGCCGCAGTGGAGCTTCGAAAAATGTAGGAGATTTTACGAAATCACTGAGTACGGTTGTTCTAGAAACGCCTTTGTTTGGCGACACGTTTGTAGATTTCTCCAATAATCACGGTGCTCGGACGAAACCCAGGACCGTATTTTTTCCCTTATCCAACTTCTCGAAATTGGTAGGGCGAGCTCAGGACCAACGAAATCAATCGCTGAAACTGCCCTGGCCAATTCGTCAGCCCATTCATTTCGGGTAAAACCAGAATGTCCGGGCACCCAGACAAGGTAGATAGTGTTGACAATGCTTAGTTCTTCGATTTGGGTTCGGCACGCGATCACTAGCTTGGATCGTGATTTGTCTGAGCTAAGGGCCTTGATTTCAGCCTGACTATCGGAGCAGATGTATCTACCTAGTGAGATTGTTCCAATCTCATTTTATGACAGTAGACACCAGCATCAGCATGTCCCTCCATCAGAGAACCGTCTGTGTAACAGGCCACTTGCGAAACTCTTTCAGAGCAAAGCATTATATCCAACACCTCCTCTCTCACAGACCTCGCAAGAGTTGGTCAGTTTCCTACATTCAGAATATGGAGATTTGTACTATTTATGTACTCTATCAGTTTGGAGCTTCTCAGGTTGATGTCTGAACTACCTAAAATGATATTTCAAGAGCGCCATAAAACCTCAATTGTTACTACGGAATGAACCAATGTATCAAGAAACAGAACACTTTGCAGATCCAAAAATACTAGACAATGGCCAAGCAAAGTACAGAACACAAGCTACTTGTTGCAACAAGGGCCGGTAAATTGTATTCATGAGTTCCACAGCGATTGGATGCATGCATTTTATTGGACAACGAGACTTGTTTAAAAACGCTTTTAATCCACCTAACAGTGTGATGAAACATTTATTCTAACTCTTAGAATTCCCTCTTCGGATATTATATCGATCAAATAAGCATGGGACAACATCATTGCGAGAAATTTCGAAAGTCAAATCAAATCAAAGGTAAAGCGAAAAACACGCCCTTTAACATAGGTGGATAATCGATTTATTACTGATGCTTCTTGAATAAAATATTTAAGTTCTTCATTCAATGCATTATTAATGGAAAAACTCAATTCCCTTAAGGGACTATATATGTAGTGCTAGGCCGGAAAATCAAAAAATTACTGCGTATATTTGAAGTACTTATCCTTAATAGCGTTCATTAAAATTTTCATGGTAAACAGAAAACTAGAACAGAAATTGCAGCCCTTGATAACACGCTACCTCAATTTCGGATTACTGTTGGACTCACAGTAACTAGTATTTGATAAAAAAAATTGATTTGCATCATTATTACTAATTTAAATACCAAAATCAAATTAGAAAGCTCTCAATATCTGATTTTTATAAGGAAAATCGTTTTTTCTCGAAACCATATTTTTTGCGGTAGCTTGAACTCGAACAGATGATTTTCTATCATTCTAAAATTTTCACAATATATTACAAATTGCTTTCTCCAGCGACGTTTCGCTGCACTTTTCTTGAATTTTCTCAATTTTGTGTCGATTTTTATGTAATTTTCAGCGTTTTCCTATTCACAAGTGAGCCATTTCGAAGAAAATCAATATATCTAACAAAATTCTACGTACGTCGCTTTCTATCGTAAGAAATCGATAAAACTTTTGTTTTTAGCTCTAGGTCAAAGATTACGGGAGATAGATTGCCGACCATGGACCCATTCCAAAAGAACTCCCCTGCGGGAAAATACTGTCCAACCGCCATCTTATGTTTAAACTACTTGACAATTTTATTATATATACTTCAGAATTTGTATTATAATTCCTGTTTTATGGAATCTCGATTTATCTTTACATTGCGTTAGGTAAAATTTCCAAAACATGCCTATTTTTTCGTGCTCTACAGTGGTGTAACCCCTTTATAAAATTTTGCAATCATAATTAGAGAAAATAATGCAAAATTATAATCTTTGTAGATCCGCTACATATATAAACCCTTAAGTGGGACCTACAAGCAGTGGCGGATCCAGGGGAAGAGTTCTGGAGGTCCGGACCTCTCCCGAAAATTTTCAACTTGTTGAGAAATTTTAAATTAGTTTGAATTTTATATTAGCTTCAAAATCAAAATCTTTTCAAACCAACCTTATTACGTATTGTACAATGTTCATTTTGTAATTGAAATTCCGAACCCCTGCCGAATTTTTTTCTGGAAGCGCCCCTGCCAACGAGATCGAAAAAATCTATGCTATATTTCACCCTAAGGAGGAAAATTTGGTAAACACCAAAATTTCTCACTAGGGTGAAAATTTGTTGATGAAACCAGTCTTTGCACTTGAGGGCACAAATCCTTATTTCTTACACAGTTGCGTTTCGGCTTCGCCTCATCAGAAACCGACACTAACTTTTTGTCGGAATAGATTAGCCCCGGCTTGACGCAAATCCCTTAAAACTAAAACACACTTTGTATTTCAATCGAACGACTGATCAAACGTGATGTCCCGTCCAAGCAGAAGTTCTGTTTATACCGATGAGACACAGTGAAGCCGAAACTTGTTTCCTGTGAGGTGAAGCCGAAACGCAACTGTGTAAGAAATAAGGATTTGTGCCCTCAAGTATAAAGACTGGTTTTACCAACAAATTTTCACCCTAGTGAGAAATTTTGGTGTTAGTGTCGGTTTCTGATGAGGCCAAGCTGAAACTGTGTAAAAAAAAATCGAAAAAACCTATTGTTTTGCTTGTATGAATAGATAAATCGAAGAATATATCACAACAATATTTCATATAGCTTTTTTTGTATTTTCATACCAAAAATACATATTTTTTTAGAAAACCACGATAAATCAAATCTTTGTTGTTTCATTAATTCAACCAGAATTACGAATTGCATTTTTCACGCCAATTAGGTATTACAGTAACGAAATAATCCTCAACTCCGCCATTTAGTAAAATTTTTCAAGGAAAATTTTCATTTCAGCTTTACAAATGTGTTTACAAATATACATACATTTTCAAATAGCTAGAACTGTTCCTTTCCTTTCCAAAAATCCCGAAAACAAGTTTCTTTTTAGTCCCCTAAAGCAGCCCACCCCCTTAATTGTACCAATTAATTTAGGAAACATTTTTAACATAAACTACCCAAGCGAACGAACAAATGAGAAAAGGTTCGCTAAATTTTGGAGGAAACCGTTAAATGTTTTGACAAGTTTCCAAAAATGTGGCGAAGTTCGATGCAATAGAAAGAAATATATCCTTAAAAATAATTCTCAAGTTGACAGTATTTGAAGATGTTTCTTGTGAACGAGTTTGTTTCCACTTGGAGTCTTTTATTTTTCATCTCATTTTCCGAGATATGATTTTAATCGATCATAAGGTGAAAAATTAGCTGTCAGAAGGTTCTTGCAAATAAAAGTTTGCACACTAATAAGTAACCAAGGTACAACCCGAAAATTGTTCTGTGGTTTTTTCTAACGGTGGTAGATAGATGAATGAAATACAAAACTTGTCCTGATGTTATCTTTTTCCGTTTCATTGAAATAAAATTCGGCTGGTATATTTAACCGGATCATTAATATATTGAACAATAGATAACATGCTATAACTTTTAAAGCCTATAAGATAGATACTTGGTGTATTCAGCAAAGTTGTTCTAAAAAGAAAGAGCTATAAATTTGCTAAAGATATCATCTCAATATTATCACTTAAAAGAAAATAATGAAAATATCTCACTTAAAGGGGGATTAATCTGTGAAAACGTATAGCTTTCAAACGGTTTGCAATATCACCTTGATGTTAAAGAGAAAGTTACAGGAAATGTTATGGGCCTTTTGAAAATCTTATTATTGTTGAAGGAGAAACGCGAATAACTTCTGAAAAGGTCGTAAGGAAACAAAAGAATTGTGATGGTAAAACGAAATTTAAATATCTCGAGAACTACTACATTTTAGAAAATTTTTGTTATTAACATTTTGATTTAAAATAGCGTTTAAAATCATATTCAAAAAGAAAATTGTATTTTTTACTGCAAATAGTAAGAATTATAAAAATATGTCAAAAGTAGTTGCTAGGAAAACTTTTTCATTGAAAGCTTCTCCATGATCCAAATACACTAAAACATTTTCTTTTACGTCTTTAAAACGATAAACATTATTTTTTTGTCATTTTATGATGGGGTAACGCATATAACTTTTAAAAAGGACATAAACACACGAATTAATTGTTTTTGTTGGAACAAAATTCCAAATATCTTCAAAACTATCGCATTTTGGAAGGTTTTTGTTAAATACATTTGATTTAAAATAAGACTAAGAATTATATTCTGTAATAAAATTACAGTTTTGTATGTCAAATTTAAAAACATGTATAAAGTTATTGTTAGAAAAACTTTTTTACCGATTAGTTCTCCATCATACAACATATTCAAAATATTGAGGTTTTTGTTTCTAAAATATAAAAAAATAGAAAAAATGGTTTTTTTGCAATTTAAATTTTTAACATAAATTTTTGCTTTTGTGAAAAATGACAACAACTCTTGGAAACTCGTTCTCAGAAAGTTTTGCTGTATAAATACAGTAATCTAACAAAAAATTGAAATTAATGCACGTACAAATGTTTACGCCCTTATGAAAAATTGCTCTTGTATCAAAATATTGCAATTGTCAGAGAAAATAATGGAGATTCATAAACCGAACACAACTTCAAAGTTTCGTTCGAATCGACGATGGTCATATTTTGTGGTCAGCCGGTTCCTCTGTTGATGAAAAGTGTTGGATCATAGTTTGGAAAATTTTGAGCTCACAAAGTTTAAGTTCAATCGCGTACAACAAAAGATAAAACGTTTGTTTGAATAAAAACTTATTTTCTATATACTGCCCATAAAAGCATAAGAGTCCCATAATGAAAAACAGCAAGCCGAGAAAAACACTGTTTAAGATTTACATTTTCATTGTGCCTTATGGGATGGGACAACCAGGTTGTGGTATTTTTTCGATATTTTCTAAACAAATCTGGTAATCCTGTATGTGCCTTGTGATTCAGTGGTGATACAGAATACAATCCAACAGATAACTCATTTTCGACAAAAATCCATATGGGACTCTTATGCTTTTATGGGCAGTATAATTTAACATTTAAAAAACTATGGTCAGACAAAAAATACAATACGACGTTACTTACGTGAACTGGAATGTTATTGTTTTTTTAGTATTGGAGTTTTCAGGCTATTCAATGAATGCTAATAATATGATTCGGTGGTTTGAGTATTTCGTGACCAGGCATCCTATAAATTGGTTTTTTGGTGACAGGATTTTTGGATGTGTAGGGTTAGCGTAAATTTTCCGAAATCCTGTTGTTGTAGAACGCTTGCTTAGAAAAGTTCAGTTTAGGAATTTAGTTTTCGGATTTTTTAAAAATAACATAAGGCAAATCATCTTTTTAAACTGTTTTCTGTTTTTTGTATTTGCTTGTTTCCACTGTCTATATATATAAGGTTTTGCTTTGCATATAATGCTAAGATTCACAATGTCTAATAATCAGTAATAATGATTCGTTATTGCAATAAAATAGCTATAAGAACTTTTTAGTGCCAGTTCTTTCCACTCACCTAATACCCTCTAATTCGGCCAACGCAATCAAGTTATGGATCTTCGCACTGCAATTAATTTAAATTTAATATATGCACATACTTTTGCTCTATCGTTATATCGCTGATCGTACGAAGTGCTGGGGGTGTTGTAAAATATGATTACTATTTTCAAATCGCGTTTACATACATGTCCAGTTTAACTTATTCGATGTATGATACATGCTGCCAAGAACAAAGTAAAACCGTATGGTTTCGATCACTGGATTCTACTGTCATTATATCAATTTACATTGGACTATTATTATCGACACAGTCTATCATGGTTGGATCCCGCATTGACTTTCCAAGAGTGCGCGTTTTCCGGCGAAACTTCGATTAACACAATAAACATTTAACTCTCTTCCTGTCACCTGCTGCAGACTGTAGTAAACGAATAGGGTGCTATTTTTAGATAGGGTTGTTGTTTGCACAGTAATTATAGAGTTTGAACAGAGCTTAATATCATAAATTATTTAGATTACATATCACTAAAATCACTTTCAAGTGTTTCGTTTATTTCTGTTAGAGATTTGTCTTTTGATTTTCACTACGTCAACGTCATTTCAATAGAATGTTATTTTCTTCGCTTTTCCGACGATTACCTACATCCAAAGGTTGACTTGTTTCGAATTTTGTACCCAAGCGTTTTTTTTCGAGTCAGTTTTTGTTGTTGCTAATTTTGCTAACTATCTAGAACCAGTACAGATCCTTGGAAGACTCCTGCACTTGCGCTTCCAGTCCTGAAAATGAAACAAAAAAAAATTGGTTGGTATAATATATTTCTCATATATTTAAATGAACATTTAATATGTGTAATATTTTAATGCTCACTGATTTATGTGATTTATTAAGAATTATAGGTTATGTTCTAAACATATGGTATTTTAGTATTTATTGTCTACTTCATCAATCGAAACAATGCTACATCAACCAAATATTACCATCTCAACAATTACTCGTTTTTGCGTCCAGTTCACCTCCTGATCAACGAGTGTGCGAACCGGGCTAAGAAAAGTCAAATCACACGTTCTTTACTCCCTATTCCACCACCACAGTAACAGTTGATCATTCTCCAGCACTGGTGCTGTGCTTTGCCGCACTCCACCTCACTCCAGAGCGGGAGTGGGTTTTGCGGACAGCAGGGCAGCAGCGTTCTTGGAGAAGTGGTCGTGCAACTTGTGTGTGATAAAAAGGCGTGTCTTCGCCAGCGGACTCTGACTTGGCCGAATGCCGATTGGCCGTGAGCGATGGCTACCGATGCCATAAATTATTTTTTTAATTATAATATTATACCTCGTTCCCTTGGATGTAGCTTCTGGGCAATGAACGTAAGAGCTGAAGCGAAAGTGCAACTGATGCGAGGGGAAACGAAATGCTCATTTAGTAAATTAATTGCATGTTGGTTTGGTTGTAATCTATGCTCTCCACAGCGGTACGGTCAGCAAACCGCACGCACATGGGCCGCAATAGCGGTCATTTTGGAGGGAAGCGGCGATGATTTCTAAGGAAAAACGACCATGCTTGGTATCGAGTAGCGAGGGGCGAATCGAAAGAAAAGTTTTGGAGGAAAAATTCTTGCCCTCGTTCCATGGAGTAGGGGAGGACTGTGTTGGTTTGCTTCTTGTTTGCCCTCTCTGGGCCTTAATTAGATTCAGCCTAAGCATTCATGTTTCGTATCAATTATGTTCCGAATGGGCGGTATTAGATCAAAGGCCCGCGCGGTTGGTCTTTTGGAAAACCGTACACCGCCGGAGGCAAAGTTGGTTTGGGAAAATGGTTCGGGTTACTCGGTGGAATTAATTTTCTTTAATTGCTTGTAATTATTTTGAAGGATTGGTGGCAACATTTTCTGCGAAAATTATAATTCCTACTGGTTTTTGTCGAACGGCGTTTGAACATACTTTGAGCGGCAGAAATTGCCAATATAAGCTACTGTGGATCCGAATTGGGACTCGGAAAAGAACCGACGGATCGGGAGATGCTTAGGTTAGTTTGTGAAAATTGTTTTTTCTGAATATGTTGATCTTTCAATTGCCAAGTATTGTCTTTTACGGATCCGTTTGCGAATCCCTTTTTACGAATTGTGACTGAAATTTGACATATTTATCGAAATATAAGTCTATATGTATCTGGAAAGCTCTGAAGCAATATTAGTGTTATTAGATCCCAATGATGTGGATCTAAGTGATTTTCTAATATTTGGATCGTGAAGTTGGAGGAATAATTTGTCAATGTCTACCAAATTCTAGTTACAGAACGGCATATGTTTATCAACCGTCTGGAATTCTGGTGGATTGGACGGATTGTTTAACGCATGTTAGGAAAAGTACCAGAGTTGTAGTCATAGGCGGCTCCAGCCAGCTTGTACAGGAGAGGGGACACACAACCATGACAAAATATATCTTTTTTACGATTAAGAGAACTAAATTTAGTATTTCACAAGCTTCTTTCTTTTTGTAGAAGATGGAGAAATCATATGGTCCTTGCAAAAGACTGCTTAGACTCTGCTGACCTTCAGAGATTTGATTTCACCTTTGATTTTTATTGCCACAAATTCTGCCTGGTGAACATAGCAAAAGCCACTTTCAACTTGACATTTCTTAAAAGTAATCATAGCATCCAACTGCCAGTGAATACCTTGAAGAATAGCGTCAGCTGTAATGAACCCATTTGATGCCGAACTAAAGAGAAACGTGAAGGCCAAGCTATTCTCGTAGAATTCTAGTACTCAAATGAGAACTCAGTCGGTCAGTAACTTAGGGGAGAGTGGGTACGCTTGATCCCACTTTTGTTTTTTTCTCATAACTTTACAATGAAATAAAAATTTCAATTGCAAAATTCGCCATCTTGTAGTCAATTCGAATTGTATGAATTGCTATGAATAATATGTAAATCCGAATACTACGTCCTGTCAGTAATAGGAACAGTTTTAAATATCATGTCAAAACGAGGTTTTTATAAAAACGTGTGGTAACTTGATCCCCCGCCTACTAGGGCTAAAGAAACAAAGCACACTATGACCTACAGATACGAAAGTTCAGCTAACCGCCTATCCTGACAAATTGATTATTAAGACTACCTTTTTAGATGCACGACAAACTTTAACCACAGTAGAAAGTCGAGACTAATATTTGCTGTTTAACTGGCTTTTTCAACCTTCAATAACGTATACCATCATTTGTTCATGGAAAAAACATTTTATATCAATTAATAGTGCCAGGTACGTTATGAAAATGATGTTTTTCTATTTCTGTACATTTCGAAAGTGTTTGAGAGAAATAATGATAGGGATCAAGAAAACCCAGTGTTACGGGGATCAAAGGTGAACAAAATTAAATTTTTTTGTATGGGTAGTGAAACTTTTTATTCGAAAAACGTGTTTTTCTTGGAAAAAGTTCTTAGAAAGTAAGCGTACTTGAAAATATTCATAAATAATTAGTTTGACAATCTTATACAACCGTTCGAAAAATTTGTGAAAAGATCTTCGAGGTGGATTTCAACACATATTTTCTAAAATATTATACAACTTTTCCAAACCAAATTTGTTACATCAGATTTGATTTTAAACATCATAAACAACCAAATACTTCATTTTCCTTTTATATTGTGATAGCTTTATGCATATAGATTAGGAGATATGGCCAGGGAATCAAATATCCCCAAGAATCAAGTGTCCTCACTCTCCCCTATTCTTTAACCCTTCGGCACTCGCGCCGTTGTATTTTGCGCAACACCTTCCGAAACTCTAGCGAAATCTTATTTCAGCACCAGCGTCTGCTTATACGGGGAGCCATTCGCGCGAGTGCCGGAGGGTTAAGATTATCCGATGGTTTCTTCGGTCCAAATCAGTTGTTTAATCGGTCTTCACTAAATATTGTGTTGTTTCCAGCAAAACCTTGAATGAATAATTTATACAGTTAACAGCACGAGTTCAATGACAGCAAAAGTACGCTTTACATAAACATTTCTCTCCCAACTTTCCAAAGTTGTTTCTGGAATTCAGTAACGGTCGGCATAAACTTACGAAATGCTTAATTTATATTATTCAGTATATTCATAATATTACACAAAATCAATTATATGCATTCTATAATTAAATATAGTAACAATTCAATTTTCAAAATAATTTTTCATGTATGTGCTAGCTTGGTCTTATATGGTTGTTATAATCATGAACAGTTCTATCTATTTGATGTCTGCAATATTGGTGTGTTTGTTAGGACAGTTTTATTCGAAAAAATCGGCATCTCTGAAACTTCAGCATGTGCTAGAAGGGACTTTATCCTTTCATTTGAAGCCAAAACATAGATGAAAACTTTGGTTTTACAATAAACCTGGTTCACACTTTCCCCCTAGGTGGTACTATAGACATTCAAATATTAATAAAAGTGAGAATATGATGGCTAATATCATTGTCTACAACTTTGTGGAAAACTCGATTTAAAATTGCTCGAGAAAGCTATTCAAATTTTATCAAAGTTTCTTAAGTTCGAACGGGGCCTACTGATTAAGAAGCCGTATTCCAAAACATATTCAATTGTAAAACAGTGTGTGCAACAGAACTTAAGTGCTAACTAAGTCTCACATTTAAGCGGAAAAACATAATTCCAGATTCCACCGGTTTATGCTCACATGATTTTATATGAACATGGAGATATAGAGAAAAGTAGATAAAATTTTGACGAAATTGTACTCTTTTCAAAGATGCCGGTTAATATAGTAAAGAAGAACAGTTTTTTTTTGTCCCAGATATATTCGTTTTTTCATTTTCATTCCTTTACTCATTCTAGAGTATGATCGATGTAATCTTGAATCAACCTCCTTTTCCATCATTCTTGTACGATACATTTGGTTCAAATTTAAACTTTTTATTTGATCAAACTCGAATAGATATTTAGTTATTTGACTTGGTTTCGAATAAGGATCCTGATTGACCGTTTCAAAATTAAAATATAGATCAAGGATAGAAAAAATAATTCCATGAGATTTAGGTTCAAGTTTGTTAACACTTGGGGTGAATTCGAGGGCTTCTGTTCATCGAACGAAACAGCTGCAAGGCTTTTGTTGAACTCAAATCACACTTTGTTTTCAAACAAGTTCCACAAAACTTAGAAAAAGGCGTCAAATCCCACTGTCATAATTTTCTTTGAGAAGAAATTCCGGAATCCCTATACGCTGAACAGAAAGAGCAATAGTAAGTGAGAATTGAAGGTTATTATACGAAGATAACGATCTCAATATAAAAGTAGATATAGAAAGCACCATCTTTATACGAAAGAGGTGTTTCTGTCACTGTCACCTGATTCTGAACTGAACTGGCAACTCTGTCTTCTACGTGGGCATTGCTCTTATCCTATATTATGCGAGAAATCTTCAATAGACACACTAAATTACTAGGAGAATTTACTGAATGTGTGGTTCAGCACAATATTTTCTTGATCCGTGGTCAGTGAGTAACGATTCCGAAATTACCCCGTAAGCGGGATTATCAAGCTTGGTTTTAATATGTATTCCTAATATTGTATGAAATGCGTTCTTTTGGGAAATAAAATGTGAGTTGAGTACAAGCAAAACTGCATCTATACATTCTGATGTATAGGATCAATGCCAAAAGTAAACAAAAATAGACCTCAAACTTAAAAGTGTTTTCTCTTTCAACCTCTTTCTTTTAATGTTGAAAAGGATAATCAGGATTCTCAATCAAAAATTGCAATGAAAACCGTCATTTATTACAATAACTTGAATCGTCTAACTGAGTTCATTTATATAGAAAGTTTTGAATTTAAGCCAATTGTATTTTATCAGGCAGGATAGGATCAGGGTCATTCTAAATTCCATTAGCCATCTCCTAGAGTGAAAAATGAAATTAAAAAGAAGACTCGAATAAATGATAACAATGAAAATCTATTACTATAAGAGTCAAGAGTTATCTTGAAAAGGTGAGAATATCGAATAAATTTGGTGAACATCTTTCGACACCTCCTTGTTCATAAAATATCATTGATGCCCAAGAACCGGCGGGGTAATATATTTCCGTCGCTTAATTTTTTAAGCGGGTCTTTGGAAACACTTAAATTCATCTGAAAACACTGTTCAAAACTGATAAAATTTTAATAACTTTCTCGGGTGAATTTACATCGATTTATAGTTTTCTGCTAAGTTGTAGACAATAAAATCGTGCATCAGATTCTCATTTTTAGTATTATTTGAATGTCTGTAGTACCAATTAGTGGCGAAAATGTGAATTAGATTCATTAAAAAGCTTTCAAACAAAAAACTTTAAATAAAAAGTTATTCTAGACCCCCCGACCGATTATTTTGATTTTGATTCAAATGAAAGAGAAAAGTTCATTCTTTCATATCCTGAAGTTTTAAGGATGCTGATTTTATTTTTCCATAAAACTTTTCAACAAAGTCACCGTGAGGCAAAGAATCGTGATTCCTATTCCTGCTGTGGAAATCTTATGTTTAAAAATCAAACGTGATCTTACTTCCTGGTAACATCGTGGCGATTAATTTTTGTTACTGCCTGGTCTACTTATCTGTTTGTAATGTGGTGGAACATTTATTGAAGATGAAAATGGAACGTAGGTTTACGTTTATCTGATTCTATCATATAAGCAAGCGAAATTAAGGCCGAGAAGGCAGTACTATGCGTATCATGGATGACGCTGAGTATGACAATGTTCAATAGGATCAAGATCTCCGGGTATAAAATGGTAAAATACCCGATCAGAAACACATAACAGAAATATTTCAAAACTATATCTCGCATTGTTACTTGTTATAAATTTCTGTTATTTTAACTACTAATGAGACCTAATTTATAACACAATATGTTACAAAAATTGTGTTCTGTTATAATCTTGTTATTTCATTCTGATCGGGTAGAGGTGTGACTACCCATACTAGCACCAGGTACAAAGGTGTGGTGTACTGATGGAGAGGGGGGACGTAAGGGTTTCAGCGTCTAAACACTTTTTCTGTGATTTTTTAGAAATTTGAGTGTAGCGAATTGATCAAAACTTTTGTACATTTTTAGGTATCATGTCATTAACATTCTGTTATTTTTATACGCAAAAATATCGACAAGCGACTCGGTGCCGTCGCTCTTTGTAGAACGTACTACTTACCCGATTCATTTCAAACATTGCATACATATTCTATTTAAAAAATACCTAATCCTTACCTTGAGTTCTCCAAATAATTTTAAAATTCAGGGATTTTGCTACTCATTTGAAATAGAAATTGCTATTTTTCACGAAAAATTTATGAGGTGAAATCTCCTTGAAAAATTATCTTAAACTCAACGTACAACGTTCTACAAAAAGCTTCAGCACCGGGTCGCTTGTCAATTTTTGTGCATGAACAAAATACAGAATGTTATTGAGATGATACATTATAATGCACCAAAGTTTTGATTAATTCGGTTTGCCCAAATTTGTAAAAAATTGATGAATGTTTCTAATCCTGCCAAATATTCTGATGAAAATTCTGCTCATAAACCTGACGGAGGCCTGTTCAGTATTGCTTGATGAATTTTCATGCCCATTAATGATGTTTATTGTCTAATTCGTGCCTTAGATTTTAATATTGTTTCAAGTTAAGATTCTGCCAGTTAAATTTTATATCAACAAACTGAACTTTCGGCATGTAGAAAAAAATTAAATGAGCAATTGTTTTATCTTCAAATTTTAATTTTGCGTCAGAATGTTCTTAAAATAGAGTTCATTACCACTTCAGTTTATGAGAACACGCAAGCTTACGGTACAATACACGATTGGTACGGTACAATATATCACAACCTTCATTGAATGAATCATAAAGCCACCTTTGAGTGGCAGCGGGTGACATTTTCAAAGATTAACGTTCGCCTTAGCTGCTTTCCATCTGTGTCTAGTAAAGGATCTCATGAATAATTACATTTACATAATCAAACTTTTGTGTAAGCCCAACTTCTTTGCGAATATACTCATATCCAAAACGGACGCCGACCGAAAGAGCCGGACCAGAAACTAATATCAAAGCAGCAACTTTCCCCAATGCCGCTACTGCACCAGCTAGGAGAAAGCGTTTGCAAAATTTATGTGACACATGAAATAAAAGTTCGTCCCTTGTGCCTGCACGTAAGGATCCATCCATTCCCGGTTGAGTTTGCCATGCGAGACCTGATCCGTTCAGTGGGAGAGGGGATACAAAGCCTGATATGTACGCTTCAACAAAGGACAACTTTCCACTTGGTAACCATTGTGTGTAGTAGCAGTAGGGCCGCATGTGTGCCGGCATAGGTTGCCTTTATCCATATGCACAAAGGAAAGGCGGATATCCCTTTTCCAGGCTGACAGCAGTGGCACCCCAAGCAACCGGAGACATAATTCAATCCCGTACCCCGTTCGGTATCAAAATGTCGCTTTCTTTACTAGGTCCGAAAGCTGTGTGGAAATAAATTTGTAGCCCCATGCTCATGTCGAGAACGGTTGGGAAACTGCAAACTTTGCTGTGGCAGCAATGCCGCCATGTTGGTTGTTTTCCGTTTCCGTGAACGTAGATGCGAGGAAAGATTTATACTTTATATTTGTTTGGCACAATTCATCAGAGCATTTATGCAACAAAGTATGGGGAAACAATTATTATTAGTACTGGGTTTCTTCGGGAGGTTTTAGCACATAAAACTTTGTTTGAATTTTGCTATGCTGCTATAGCTTCGTCAGTGATACAGATGTCCGAAATATTCTGACGAACAATCTTTAATTTTGTGCTCTTGAAAACTCAGCCAGCCAGCGCACCCCGAATGGAATGCAGGGGTAAAATATTCAATTAAAAATTATTCCCTCTCCGTAAAGACGACCTGTCTGCAATGTTCCCCTACATGAACAATAATGTTTTCGGATGCGCTGTCCAGTTTTGCGTTGTCTAGTAGATAAATAAATGAGCCGGGCGCGGGTATCCTGGTTTGATTTTTCATCACGTGAGCCGGAGTTCTAGCGGGTGTCGGGCTCTAGTGTAGAGATGGTCGGGTTTCAATTTTTTCGAACCCGAACCCGACCCGAACCCGAACGCATGAAAATTCAAAAACCCGAACCCGACCCGAGCCCTAAATTATAAAATTTGAAAAACCCGAACCCGACCCGAGCCCGCACATTTTAAAACTTAAAAATCCGAACCCGACCCGTACCCGAGAATGAAAATTTTGTAAAACCCGAACCCGACCCGACCCGAGAATATTAAAATTTGAAAACCCGACCCGAACCCGAAAATTTAAAATTTGAGAAGCCCGATTCGAATCTAACTTGCTAATACGGAGAATCAACCAAATATCTCGAAGATTTTTAATTCAAGGCACCCGAGCTGGACCCTTGACTCATCTAAGAATAGTAGAATCACTCGAATCTGAATCTGAATCACCATACGCATTGAGTTATATCTGCATATGGAAAAACAAATCACTGCCGAGTAGAATCCGCATTTATATTTACTATTATTGAACGTCAAGTTTGTAACGTGCTGAGAAACTTGATAAATCGTTGATATCTTAACCGGAAATTAAGTTAAATCGGCGGCCAACTCATGGGGAAACAGAAAGCTTAATGGTCACAGTTTCCAACAACCTTGCCCGTCGTAATTAACAAAAATTTCTGATTTTTTATCAGAAACCATTCCTGCAAGGCAGTTTCGTATAATTTATTACATGTATTAAATTAAGCTATGGCAATTGGCAATTTGTATTCGACAGTTTACATGACGTCACCCACGTTACTGGTTGGTTTTAGTCAAACCTGTATCGAAGGGTATCAATCATTTTCTGACGTGTTCTTGATGTCCCATCATTAGCGTTAGGACGATCTATGATTGGGTATCTAAGTTATTTTATGCTTCAGATTATAGGGTATGCGCGCCAATAGAGATGCTTCGACATCTCCAATGGAGCTCTCGGAACGACTCCAAACTTTTAAAAATCCGTTAATGGCTTCAACAGAACACACAAAATTTTTGCGATCGTTTCGTTAAGTTCGTGAAAATTCATGTATTTTCATGAAGGAATCCGGATCATGCAACAGCTCAGCCCGGGAACAATCTGACAGAAAGTTCTTGTATCATATATGTACCACTGATTTGATAATGGTGCTATTGTCCCATCACCATATGAGTGTCATGACCAACGAAACCTGGCGGAAGTGAAGCTACGTTTAGGTCTGATGGAACAAAGACAGTCTCTAGAAAATAAATTTGGCCTAAACTATCTGCTTTTAAAAAAATAATGTTCCCTTTTTAAATTGGAGCCGCCATAATGACACCAAAGTACCACCAAATTTATGAGTCCAAATCCTTATTTTTCCGTTACAGTTTATTTTAATTGCAAGAAATCTTTAAACCAATTTGATTATCAAACTTCCGTGAAGGCAGGTACAACCTATTTGTTTCATTTGACCAATTTAAGAGTGCTTTCTTAAAGTTTGTTTGGGGTACAAATGTGCCCCACAAAACCGTTAGCGTTAGTGTTTTGTCGTGTGTACATAATTCAAAAAAAAATTATATATTTTTTTAAAAGCAAAATATCGATACATAGTAAGCGAGAAACTGAACAATAGTATCTGTTATTTGGTATAACAAAGCACTATACCAAAGTAACTAGAAAATGCGTTTGGATCGGTATCGTAATTTTTGTTTTTGCGGATGAAAGAATCAAAACACATTCGTGAATATGATTTGTATATACTATGCAAGACGCATCATTCGATTCGTTATCTTCTGCAGCCAAGGCTCTGGAAACTACTTACTTTATATACACGTACAATGCACCGGCTCCACCTATTCCTTCGACGCCTTCCTGTTTCATCTCTGTTACTGCACATTGCTGCATTTTTAACGTTTGTGTTGGCGTTTGGTTTTCAAAAAAGCATCGGAATAAATATACTTTTTGACCGGTTTTTGAAAAAAAATGTTCAAAAGGAAATTTAATAAGCTTTACAACGTCGTATAAATGGTCAAAATCGATTTGAAACTACCGGAGTTATAGCAATATGAAGAAACAAGGGAATTTTGACGTAATTTAAAGACTTGTTCTATGCAAAATGAAATATTACATACTTAAATAGTCAAAACACGAATATTTTTAAACAGGTTACTTTACGAATGATTTTAGAATTAAACTATCCAATTTAATTATAAATTTAATAAAAATTAGACATACTAGAGCGATTTTAGTTCTGGGGTACGAATGTACCCCACAAAACCATTTACGTAGAGAAAAAGTCGCCGCGGCCTAAGTATAGGTTTTAAAGTACCTGTCGAAATTTATATTCTATTATAGAAAGTTGAACCGATATTTTCCAATAAATTCCTGTTGACTTGGTTTATTATTAATTATCATGAAAAATAATACGCAAAGAGATTTTAGATGTGAAACACGTATTGTTGAATGATCTTTCATGAATGTTCATTTAAAAAATTAAATAATTCAGGCAGTTTGCGAATTTGAAGAGACGGAATTTTATGCAAGAATGAAAAAAATACAATATTTGAGCACCAGAAAATACGACGAATTCAAGCGAATCAGAGGTGCTAACATTTGGTACGGTTATATGTGTCATCCATTCGTATTACGAAGTATAATTCACTACTACAAAAAAGATTGCGTTTTGTGTATAGACGCAAACAGTGTCATGAAATGGATGGGTTGTTTTGTTCAAAAACCCGAACCCGACCCGACCCCGATAATTTCCAATTTGAAAAACCCGAAGCCGACCCGAGCCCGAAAGTCCAAAATTTCATAAACCCGGACCCGACCCGAACCCGAGAATTTCAAATTTGAAAACCCGGAACCCGACCCGAACCCGAGAAGCTTAAATTTACAGAACCCGAACCCGACCCGAAACCCGTCGGGCTCGGGTCGGGTCCGGGTTTCGGGTCCAAAAACCCGAACCCGACCATCTCTAACCCGAACCCAACCCGACCCCGATAATTTTCAATTTGAAAAACCCGAACCAGACCCGAGCCCGAAAGTCCAAAATTTCATAAACCCGGACCCGACCCGAACCCGAGAATTTCAAATTTGAAAACCCGGAACCCGACCCGAACCCGAGAAGCTTAAATTTACAGAACCCGAACCCGACCCGAAACCCGTCGGGCTCGGGTCGGGTCCGGGTTTCGGGTCCAAAAACCCGAACCCGACCATCTCTACAATGGACTCCTCGGCCCTAACGGTGGTTGCTCAAACTAATTACATTTCAGGATAGAACATATTTTTGCTTTTATCGGATTCCTCGTCAGATTGAAGTCAAAAGCCGTTGCCGTTCTGTCAAAAATACGTCG
This sequence comes from Topomyia yanbarensis, assembly GCF_030247195.1. Classification (NCBI taxonomy): domain Eukaryota; kingdom Metazoa; phylum Arthropoda; class Insecta; order Diptera; family Culicidae; genus Topomyia; species Topomyia yanbarensis. Next base: position 78,648,529 of record NC_080671.1, read on the forward strand.
GGTAACTGCACTCTGGCGACCACAGTTGGTTCTTCTGCATAGTAGCATGGTTATCGCAAAAGAGAGATATTGGGTAGAGCTTGAACGCGGGCTTGAAGATCCAGGCGTCCGAGGATTGCATTGTATTTGATGGGGTACAGTACGAGGTTCTCGACGATTTCATTCATTGATCACTGCTAACATGTGATAACGATGTTAGTCGCGTTGTAAAAATGAGTGTTGCAGCTGCGATTAGAACTTTCAATCGTTTACGCATTCAGTTAAAGTCCTGTACTCTACAGATGCATACAAAACTTGCTCAATACAAATTGCTGATAATCTTTGTTATTCTGTACGACCATGAAGCATGGGCATTGAAGGAATCAGACTATCGAGTGCTCAGTGTGCTTGAGAGAAGAATTCTGTGCTCAATATTTGGCGGCACAGTAGAAAATGGTAGAGTATGGCGCAGACGCATAAATCACGAACTGTACCAAGTGTACAAACATGCTGACATTGGAAGGCTGACACAACACGGCTGCTGGACATGTAGTGCGAATGCCGAAAGAGAGACCCGCTAAAGTAATGCTTATGAGCAAAGTCTTATGAAAGAGAATATATTGGGGACCATTCATAAATTAAGTAACACTTATAGGGGGGAGGGGGTATGACAATGTGTGACATGTTGTGACATATGGGGCAGGGGGAGTGCGCTAGAACGTTACGTAACACGTATTTTCTGAAGATTTTTTTTAGGAATTTGTTACGTAATATTGTAGGGGTGATAGAGAAATTTGTGACAATTTGTTACATGTGGTGGAGAGGGGAGTCAATTTTTGAGCAATATTTGCGTTACGTAATTCATGAAAGGTCCCGTTAGGAATATCTTCTAAATTTGTAAACTTATTCAAGAGTATAAATCATGGTATATTATGAATCAAGAAGCAGTTCACAAAACAAACATGGATACATGAATAATATTATGCGTTCTGTGAAATTTTTCACATACAAATATTAAAATCATACCCGAAATTATATATTTTAATAACTATACCAAGAAAGTGGAAACATGTTTTATGATTTTGTGAACTATTTCACAGGTACGAAATGGGGGATCGTGTACTAATCATCAATTAGTACACGAGGAATGAATGGATCAATGAATAATAGACCGAAGATCATGAAATAATTAGCTTGCCAATGTACGGAGCTAGCTTAAAAATGCATAATATATAGGGGGAAGTAGGCCAATTCGGACCGCTGGCCAATTCGGACCCCCAGATGTTTCTCAGTTATGGTAATATTATGGAAAGCGTATATATCATTTTCATTGTTGTCCTGTATCTCTATTCAATCTCACAAAATTTTGCGGTTCTCAGTTTTCGTGTGCGTGCGCTAGGGGCGAATGTTCCAGAGCTAAACGCCTTCGCATCTAGAACATTTACGGATCCTACAGTTAATAAAGTATTCAAACTCCTTATGCATGAAAATATATTCTCAGTCGCATCGCTTGCTTGAGGCGAATCCTGACTAACAACCCATCCACTATCCAATCCGTGGTACTTATGGGAGTTTCACTGAGTCGGGGCCTTCCGTTAAGTAAGTACCACATCAACACTTCCTTTCTCATATCCCAAGTTACGGTAAAGATGGTCGTGGCCAGCAATGGTGGTTCTCAGGCGAAATTCTCGCTTGGACTGGATCAATTGTTATTCCCAAACAATGTTCCTCAAATAGTCTGGCTGGAAATGAGAGTCATCAGTCTGCAATCTACGAAGTATACCGTGCTTACGCAACGCAACGCGTGCGCTAGGGGCGAATGTTGTTTCGGAGTGCTTTTTTTGAAAAATGTGTAAGCCGAAAAAAAGGATTTTTGTTGATAACAACAATCAATTAAATCAAGTGCATTATTGTGATTTTGAATCTGACGGAAAATATATTTTATTTAATATCTTGTTTGAGAAGAAAGTGTGCCCAGTCGGTCGAGCTTTCAAGAAAATATAAGTTAGCATAGCTCATAAACCCTTAGTAGGTCCGAATTGGCCCAGTTCCCCCTAAACAATTTTACATGCAGGACGAATCTTTTTGGCAATATAGTGGCTTTATGAATTATTTCACGAGCACGAATGAAGTAAGATTAAGTCCAATATACTATGAATTAAGTAACAGTTTACGGTTCTAAATTAAATTTATGAATCACATTCCTAATGTTGTGTGATATATTACGTGAATTTATCAACATCATGGTCTGAGTTGCTTGAACTATGAACAGGTTTATGACAGTGAAAATTGGTTCCATGAATAATATTTAAAGTCTTGTGAAACCAAGTTATTAGGATCATGCACAAAAATGCATACTATATGAACCATATCATGAAGCTGGAAACCTATCTCATGGTTTTGTGAAATATTTCACGTGCTTGAACAGGGAACATCATGATCAAGCTGTAACGAATAATCAATCAGTTCATGTCGTATAATCGGATCGCAAACAATCAAAATCAAATCAATGAATTAAATTTCAAACCAATTTTTGGTTTATCAATAATGTTCATAAAGTCGTGAACTAGTTCGCGGACAGAAAAACGATTTGATAATAACATACTGAAAACCGTGATTGTAATTCACAATAAATCAATAAATATTTCCACAAATGAGTACGTTATGCAGGTGTTATTGAGGAAAAATTGAACACAATTACAAAACACATAATTTTTGTATACGATCCTGTTTTAGCAACGTTTTAATATGATTGTTCCAGAATTCATGGCAATTTATTCATGACTTTAGAAACGAATTGTCGTCGTGTGAAGCCATGCCTAACTGGTATTCGAGACTTCACGGAATTCACGAAATGCTTTACAAAGCACCGCCGGGATTGACATTTATTAAATCTTCTTTTAGCCCGATCCTATCAGAAAACTGCAAAGTCTTTCCAAGAGGTGACAAAAAGCAGAAACTACAGCCACATCCATCCCAGCCTCTCTAGACAGGTATACTTCGCTGAAACACGTCTCTGAAGCATTTCTAGAACATCGCAACATAGTTGACCACCACATCCTGCTCTACTCGCTAGTAATTTCACACACAACATTCACCAACCTCACCGAATGAGACATGATGATGATGGGCGAGATTCCTATCGCGATATGTTTGCGACGTTCGTCCACCCGTGTTCTTGATTTGGAAAAAGAAAGGTAGGTACACACTACACACAGCAAGTTTGATCTGTTCGATGATTTGTCGGTTTCGAGACTCTCTGGACCATCTCGCAGCAGCAGCACGATGATGATGATGATGATGATGGAAGACTTTTGCTTGAATATTTAGATACTTATTGCCGCGCCGCCGAAGCGCCTGGCATTCCCAGCATGTCTTAGGGACGTTCGCTGACTGCCCCCGCCCGGTCCCAGTGCCCGGCGGGCGCAGTCGGCAAATCACGTTTTAGACAAAGATCAGCGTCTGAGACGCCGCGACGATGGAATGTAGATTTGACAATACATATTTTGAAGATTCAACTTGTTTTCGGTCGTGTTTTTGGACGAGTTTTTCCCGCTTGCCGCAGATTCATCGGTCGTTTTGTTTCCATTTAACTCATCATAGCGTGTAGTAGATGGATTGCCGCAGTCTCGAAACAGCTATCAGGAAAGTTTTTTTTTATTTATGGCTGAGAAAATCGATCAAAACTGCCAACGCGGAACCAACCGGCAGAATAAGAAGTTTCGCTCTCGTCTGTTCACATTTTTCGCCATCGGTTCGCCTTTAGGCCGGTCTTTCTAAACATCACATTAGTGTTAGATCGCGCGAATTCATATATGAAGACAGCCACTTTCAGCACGGTAGCATTCTGGCAGAAATGATCGAGGGAACGGAATTTCAGGAATTCGATTTTGAAGCGCGCGCGACACGGCAAAGACTAAGAAGCGGACGACACAGAATTAAACTGATAAAAATGAGAGAAAAAAATGTCGCTTCAGATCACATGCTGGAGCTGGACAAAACGTGCATTCCTGACCGGACTTTGCTGTCCCTGTATTGCATTGCATTGTACCGTCGGCTCTGCTGCGTAGGATTCACAAGCTGCGACAGTGTGTTAAAACATTGACTGGAAGCGCTTTGATATCAGTCGAAAAAATGAGTGATGATTTTGGAAAATTATAGCTTCTGTCATTATGATAATGATTTGATTTGATGGAAGCTCGCTGAAATTAATTTGTGCTGCAGCAGTCAACGAAGGGGCAGGGTAGCTGGGTGAAACTGCGATGAGTTTATGGAATTTCTCGTTTGATGGAAGCTGGCTGGGGGGATTCCGGTTCATATTAAAGTTCGCTTCTAACGTTACTGTGTAAGATACGTATGCGTTAAATTTCGCGGCGCGTTCGGAATTTCAGGAAACTCTAATATTGGAGGAAATAATAGCGTTAAATTTAATTCTACAGTAAAGTAAGTTAGGTATCATTTCAACACTAACAGCTCGATAAAATTGTGCATAGTTGGGTATACTCTTGGCCAGGTTTCCAGCTAAACCTGCATTACTCTCTAAAAAGTTTTTATTTTGTTTTTGTTTTTACAACTCGTAAAAACAACAAAAAATGAATTAAAAATCAATAGTTTTGAACTTTCTAAACACAGACTGGGAAATAAGTGCGCCAAAGTGTAAATTATTTCAATTTTTCAAAGAAAAATGTTGTTTGTTATTGTGAGTTACGAGGGGATGAAAATCAATAGTTTTAGTCATTTTAAATGCACATTGGGAAATAAATGCGCCAAATGAAAAAAAAATCTTCTTTTCACAGAAAATTTTTGTTTGTTATCTGTGAAAAGTTGAAATTTTTTTCGATTTTGACGCATTTACTTCCCAAAGTGCGTTTAAAATATTTAAAACTATTGATTTTCAACTTCTAGTAACTCACAAAAACAATCAAAAATTATTTTCAAAAAGTTGAAAAATGTTCAGAATAATTGAATTTAGGGGAACATGGGGAGACTTGACCATGTTTTCAGCTAAAACTGCATAAATCTCTAAAAAAGCCTTCAATCCCCCAAAAATCATTCAGATATAATGCACAAAGTTATTGCGCGTCTTCATAAATTTTTGCAGAATTTTTAATTTAATTTTTGAAAAGTTACAAAAGTTTTTCTGTGATCGTTTTTTCTGGTCAAGTCTCCCCATTGCGGGGAGACTTGACCAAGGCGTGGGGAGACTTGACCAAGAGAATTTTGAAAAATCATCACAAAAAATAATGTCATAAAACATACTGTAAATATTTTTTCCGTATTGTAGAGATCCTTAGGTAGCAGTAAAAAAATATAAAAGGGTTGCATTTGATAAATTTCTATTTTTTTAATGCATTTCTTTTTAAGGATTAACTGTACTGCGTGCATTGCATGTTCACACGTCACAAAATCAGTCCTACTATTGCCAACTTTGTATACTAATACTAAAATATCAAGACTTTTGTTTGAGATGGGATTTTTTTATGGCGTGATTAACATTAACAGTAGATACCAAAGCATAATAAATATCAGGAATTTTGTATCTTTCTTCAGCTAATTGCCACTTGGTCAAGTCTCCCCATAAAATCTTGGTCAAGTCTCCCCAACATTACTTATTACGTTTAATGTCATGCAAATTCTAGTAATAACTATTCCAATGTTCCAGTTTATGTAAAATCATTTCACTGCTTCACAAGGATTAAGATGGTATATTAGTCCTTTAATAGTAATTAGTAGTCGAGTAGATATGTCCATACAAAGTTTGATAAAAAATTACATCATTTAATGCAAATTTATTAATCACGTAATATTTTCTGCAAGGAAAGGATTTTTTACTCCAAACTTTCAAAATTGCCTTAAGGGATTGAAACAAGTATAAAAATATTTTTGAAAAAAAAATTAAGAATCGAATAGAAGACGCCATAGTCGAAAATAGAATTTTGCGCTTGGTCAAGTCTCCCCATGTTCCCCTATATAGCACCTACCATTCCATTTATCTGCCATTGCACGGTACTTAAACGAACAAGCATAAGATACAGGTCAAACTAGCAAACCAAGACAAAATGTTCATCTTTGTACAGGTTCGTGAACTTTGTGACTGGTAAATTATCCTTATGACCAGCCTCAAGACCGATGACGCATTTAGATTCCATAACATGTCACGAGACCAAACATAGACGCTTGGAAGCTAACCAGTTTGGAGACATGAGACCTTTTCAGCAGAGCGTGAATGTACGGGTGGCTTGACAGGTCGTGCAAAAAAGTACACGGGTTCCAACTATGTATAATGCTTCCATTGACTGCTATTGAATTTCATTCAGTGCTGATTTTTGGTTCCGGAGTTACAGGTTGGTTATTGCGATAATTCCGGAAGTCCCGGGTTCCGGAAATATTCCAGAACGAAAACCACTTCGGTGATGACTGAACCAATTGTCACTAAGCTAGTCTCAATTGGAAGGTATAATATGAATTTGGTTGTTGCACTCCCTTCCACCTCACCTCGCCTCATTCCTCTCACACCCCATCCCTCCTTGCTCTGAACCCCGTCTCCCTTTTTTCTCTCACATCCCTCACAAAACTCTCAACCCATCACCACAATCTCAGACCAACCTCACACCCGCATTTCCTTCACCGACCCGTATTCCAAATCCACCTAGCAGTGCAATTGTGCCTTTCTCATTTCTCTAAACTATGGCACGGAGGCTTTTTATGTTCAACATAATTGTGGAAATGTCCATTACATTCTTAATATACTTTGCACTTATACACAATGGCATGCCAGCCACGAACTTGATGAGCTACGTGTCGACGGTGAAACACTTGAAACAAAAAAATATCATACTTCATTAGCCTAATCAGCATTAGATCAATGTTATCTGCTTGCTAACTCATTTTGTCATGCGGGGGTGGGTATGTGAGGAGGGCGAAAGTCCCATGAACGAACGACTCCCCAGCTTAACTTGGTATGCTTTGTGATATAGTGGTGGTTCAAAGATGATGGGGTTGAAAGGGTATGAGGGCTGGATGGGGTGGTGGTCTGAGGGGTGATTTAAGGAGATTTTTAAAGGAGGGGAGTGAACAGTAGAGGGGGGGGGGTGTAACCCCTCTCCGTAAACCATCAACTACGCCCCTGTTAAAATCCAGAAACCTTATGCGAGTCGAAAAAAAAATTTGGCCGGGATTAGGTTGACGTTTTTCAGAGTGATTGCATAACCATTCTATATGAGAAAGGCAAAAATGTGCCAAAATCCAAAAATGTGAATCGTCGTCAATTTTTTTTTCGAGTTTGCATCAAATCTCGACGTTTCATGCACCTTGAACACATTTAGCATCAAAAATGAAATTCTATTTTTAATTTTTCCTATAGTTTATGTGAGAAATTTTTGTGTGGCCGCACTCTGAATCCCGTAATTCCGGAACCAGAATTCCGATCGATCCAAAATTCAATAGCAGCCGATGGGAAGGTTGCATCTTTCATTTGAGACTAAGTTTGGGCAAATCGGTTCAGCCATCTATGACAAAAATGAGTGACATTATTTGACACATACGCACATACATACACACACACACATACACACATACAGACTTTTTCCGATCTCGGCGAACTGAGTCGAATGGGATATGACACTCGGCCCTCCGGGCTGGGATTAGGTTGACGTTTTTCAGAGTGACTGCATAACCTTTCTATATGAGAAAGGCAAAAATGTTAGTTTTCTCCCAACGCATCCTCCTTTGCCACTAATTATTCCCCTATCTTTCCCCACCACCCCGCAGTTTAAAATATGTTAAAATGAAGACAACATTGAACTCACGCTGATTAAGCTAATTAAATATTATATTTTTGTTTATTTCAAGTGTGTCAGCGTCGACATGTTGCTCATCAGATTCGTGGCAGTCGTGCACTCATCTAACACTTAACAAGTGTAATAAAAATGTAATAGACATTCCCACTATGTTATATTGAACGTAACTAGCTATTAAAACATAGCTTTGATACATGAGACAGGCACAATTGTAACACTAGGTGGATTAAAATAGGTATTTTTTTATTTTGTAGAATCGTGCAATCAATCGTTCACCAGATCGTTTCTTCCGTTGAGTTGGGTGTTCGTTGGTGAAAGTATCACGAGAATAGTTCCTATACTTACGGGCGAGTCAGAGTTAACGGAACTAAACTAATACACATAGTTAAGGCAACGTCGTTGGTTAAGGTGAAACGATGCCAAAATCACAACAAAAATTCGATTACATTCGGGTATGTTCGGATGACGTTACAGCATCTGTGTGCGGCTAGAACGTATTATACCGATAGTAGATAACAGCTGACTGATTCTTTACGACGTGTTTTATTTGTTTTAAAAAACAAAGTGGTACAAATTTCCCAAACGAATCAAAATTCTGTGAAGAGAATCCAATGGTCTGCATGTGCTGACATGCTTACATACAGTGATATAAATGACGAATTTCACGCTAAATCGTATTCAGAGTTGGCAGCACCCTCTCAGATTTAATCGAAACTTTCTGTACATGAGAACTTTGTCACAAAAAGCCACTTTGCATACTTTGTTTTTCCTGTCTTTTGTCTGTCTAGACTATCTTTTGAAAAGGGTCAAACTTTTTTATCAATTTAATTTAAACGGCTATAGTCTAAAATGACAAATCCTACAAAAAAATGTTGTAGGAGTGATTTGCACAAAATTAGTTAAATGTTTGAATAAAAATATTGAAAAAATTCTTCATCGACTTCTACACTGAAAAAAATCGATTTTAAAAATTTAAAGTCGATTTACAAAAAACCATTGATCACCATTGATTTGGGTGAAATTTTGTTCCAAGATAGGTAATTATGTTCTCTACCTACCGCCAAAAATTCAAGTTGGGCACTTTTAAGAAAAAGTATTTATATGAATAAAAAAAATTCCTTGCCCAACCTGATTTTTTCTTCAGTGTATTTTTATCGAAAACAGAACTAATGAAAGTCATAATCATCTTAGAATCCAATTTTCCAACTGCCAGTTGCCTGATACATGCAAAAAGTATCAGTAACGAATTTGGTATAGACTGGACTGGAACCAGAGCTTAAAAAAATTGACATCGCTGCATGAACTTGAAAGAAAACGAAACTTAATTCATGCCCGCTGCGATGAATGAAATTTTTGATTCGTTTCCATCGTCATTCGTTCTCCCGACGCAGCACTTTCAGGTACGGACATGTTCAGTTTCAGAAGCAAAGTGAATTTTATTTCTATGCTAGCTCTAAGACAGATTATTGATCAAAAGTGCACCAGATATAGATTACGCAGTTCACTTATACTCGAAAATGTAGAAGATGCTAACTTCTGCCTTCAAACTGTCGACATAATAATAAATGAATGCTTTGGTTGGTGAATGAATTTATATTTCCTCTGCACTCAAGCATTCGATTCTGCATGAAATTTCAGTCAGTGGGAAAGTAAATGAATGAGGGAAGCGTTGAATGTGAATGTCGGATTCGGTAAATACAAGCAGAAATAGGTAACTGATTTTGAAATTTCGGAACACTGACTGGAACGAGGCCGAAGGGATTCGTTTAACGGAGATCTGGTACTAGAATACTTAGCGCACGACCAGACAACATGTTTAATATCGCGATAAACGCCACCACAAGTGCAGAGACCGCTCTCCACGATCTCAATACGCCGGAGGTGGTCCTTCTACGTATAATGATTGTACATGACCCGAGATATCACCCGAATGAAGTCTAGACCCTCATCCATTCTCTTGAACCAAGGTTTTTTGATACCTTTGGGATTCCTAAACTTCCATCGCTCCACGAAATTTGCCAAATTTTGAGTGTCTTCTGAGAAGAAATATTTAAAAACTCGTTGAAGCTACGCGATCTTTCATAAATATCACCTTCTAATGCCTAAATTTCTACGTTCTCAATATCATTCTAATCCAAGTGTCCACCTTCTCATTACTCGGAATGGAGCATTACGAAAGAATTCAAACTAAGGTAATCTGCTACGATTTTTTGGATGTAAACAAGTGAAAAATATGTGACACATTCTTTCGTGACGTTACAACAATTTGACGAATTTTCATTCGACAAATATGTTATTACTTTATCAAATGAACGCCTACGTCAAAACTTAATACAGATTCAGAAAGTAGTCAAAATTTCACGAAAGATTCAGTCAACATAAACAGAATAGACTGGATGAATATTGTTTTATGACCGATAATGTAATGTGCTGCTACAATGCGTCACAAATAACTTTCAACGTATTTTAATAAAAGTCAAATCATCAAATTCTAGTATGTTCAGTTTATGTTGATTTAATCTTTCGTGAAATTTTGTCTACTTTCCCAATCTGTAATAAGTTTTGATGTAGGCGTTCATTTGATAAAGTTATAGCCTAATTGTCGAATGAAGATTCGTCAAATCGTTGTAAACGTCACGATAGAATGTATCATGTGGTGAGTAGAGATGGTCGAGTTTAAATTTTTGCGAACCCGATCCCGACCTGAACCCGAGAGCTTGAAAATTAAAAAATCCGAACCTGACCTGAGCCGGAATTTTAAAATTTTAAAAGCCCGAACTGAGCCCGAAGATTTTGAAATTTCAAAACCCAAACCCGAGAATGAAAATTTTGTAAAACCCGAGCCCGACCCGAACCCGATAATTTTAAAATTTAAAAACCCGAACCCGACCCGAACCAGATAATTTATAATTTGAGAAATCCGATCTGAAGTGGACTTATTAAAACCCGATCTGATCCAAGGCCCATCAAAGTATGATATAATCATTCCAACCTGAAGTAGCACCATACGCATCTAGTAACATCTGCCTATAGCAAAACGATTTACTGGCGAGAGTAATTGGCATTTATATTTATTATTATTAACCGTCTAATTTGTAATGTTTTGGATAACTTTTAAATCGTCGCTATCTTAATCGGAAAGTAAGATAAATCGCCGGCTAACGCATGGGTAAACAGTAAGCATAATGATGGCAGATTCAAACAATCTTGCCCGTCCTACTTAACCAAAATTTCTATTTTTTGATCGAAACCATTCCTGCAAGTGTAGTTTTGTATAATTTATTAGATATATTAAATTAAGCAATGTTAACTGGCAATTCGTATTCGACAGTTTACACGACGTCACCCGCGTTACTGGATGGTAGGGACAAATTTGTTTCGAGGGGTGTCAATCAGGATTCTCTCTCTCGAGTTCTTGATGTCACATGATTAGCTAGTACGGTATGCACGCCGGTAGAGATGCTTCGACTTTTCCAATGGAGTTCTCACAACGACTCCAAACTTCTACCAATCCGCTCATGGTTTGAACAGAACACACAATGGTTTTACAATCAATTCCTTAAGATCGTGGAAATTCATGAATTTTCTTGAAGGAATCCGGATCATGCAACGGCTCAGCCCGAGAACAATCTGACAGATAGTGGCGCTAGTATAGATTGTCTTTACTTCCCGTAGATTTCTACTCGCTTGAACCGACAAGAGATTTTTAAAGGGAAACACTTATTGTTGAATGCTCTCTCATAAGTGCTCATTTAAAAAAATAAAATGATTCGAGCAGTTTGCGAATATGAAAAAGTTTGTGAATTTTATACATGAATAAACAATACAATATTTGAGCATCAGAAAATATGACGAATTCTATCGATTCAACTGTGGTAAAATTTAGTACGATTATATGTGTCATCCATTCGTATCACAAAGTAAAGATAAATACTAAAAAAAGAGACTTGGTTTTGTGTATTGACGTAAACAGCGTCAACAAATGGTTCGGTATTATTCAAAACCCGACTCCGAAATTTCCATACTCGAAAAACCCGAACCCGACCCGAACCCGAAAGTTAAAAATTTCAAAAACCCGGGCCCGATCCGAACCCGAGAAATTCAAATTTGAAAATCCGTAAACCAACCCGAACCCGAGAAGTTTAAATTTATAGAACCCGAACCCGACCCGAAACCCGTCGGGTGCGGGTCGGGTCCGGGTTTCGGGTCTAAAAACCCACACTCAACCATCTTTAGTGGTGAGCACCGTGCTTGTTGAGGAGTAACCAGCGGCGGATCCAGTAAAAATTTCAATAGGGGTCTGAAATTTTGATTTTAAAATGAACATACGAGATAATCTTACTTAATGAAAATTGGTGAACTTAGGTTAAAATGATTTTGCGTTTGAAACAAATTCAAAATAAGTTAAAAAATTTCAAAATGTTGAAAAAATTTGGGGAGGGGTCCGGATCTATAGGACTCTCCACATGGATCCGCCCCTGGCAGTAACCTAGGTTCTCCCGGTTAATAAACTACTTTCTCAAAACATACACAATTAGATGTTACTCATGGTGTGGCCGATATTTCAACGAGAGCTCGTTCCAATGAGTATGCCACTTTCACATTGCCACACACACACACACATTCACACGGGGTGAGGAGTGTGCGATTTTCCATGTAAGCCGGTTCTAATTGATTCACTTCCATATTGGCTGCAACAAAACATACAATTACGCTATGCATTTCTGTTCAGTGGGAATAAAGTAACAGGCGGATTTTTTTATTCTAAAGTTTTATTTGAAACGGCTCAATGCGTTAGCACAACTGAGCCGTGGGTCTTTCAATTTTTTTTACAATAAGTAAAAATAAAAAAAAAATTCTAAGAATGTCGGTCTGCCAGATCTTGTTGACGCAGTTTGCTGCTGCGTGTTGAGATCTTTTTTCCTTTGCGGTGAAGCCGCTTGGGGGTCATTCAGTCTGTCTTCTCTCGCGTTATCGTTCCCGTCCATTTCGTCATCGGTACTGCTTTCTCGCTGTTCACGATCAGAGGTTCTTATTTGTGTCTTGTTCTTACGGGTCGCTGTAGTAAATCCGTCTTTATCGGTATTTGCTTCTTTATTGGCGATGCTAGTTGTTGGTTTGGGGGCGGTTGTCGTGGTCGTTGTACCTGCATTATTGGTTAATTGGATCGTTGTTTTGGGTTTATCTGAAGGTGTCGGTGGCTGCTTGTTGGCTGTAGTAGATGAGTTTTGACTAGTTGCTTCGGCGCATGCTTTTCCGTAGTGGGCTGTATGGTTACAGAATTGGCATGTTGGGGTCTGCCTGGGATATGTGATTAGCGTTATTTGCTTATAGGTCACGCCATCCTTCGATTATTTGCATTCGATAGTCATTTAAGAAGGTATTGGTTTAGTCACTCGCTCCTCACGTTTTCCATATGCACGGGGATCTTGATTCTGGTGTTATTAAATTCGACCTCGTGTTGCATGTTGTTCTTGCATGTTATTCTTCGCAATGAAGTTTTCGGCCTGTGCCAAGCTTCTAAACGTGATCAAAACACAGTTTTTTACGTGATGTAGCTGAATGTACGTAACTTCAGCGAGATTAAGCTCCATTTTCACTTTAACTAATTGTTCCACTTCCTGAACTGTGGGTCTAACACGAGTTTTATTAAAGTTGATCGAAATCGTGTTATCGCGTAGCACAGGTACTTTTGTTTCATTTGGCAAACTCATTTCACTCCGCAGCCGGGGGCAACGATACAATTTGTATGTGCACTGATAGAGAACAATAGCCAGCTTGATTCATTGGTGCCTATAGCCTGCTATAGCGTAGCGATTTTCTTGCTTCTGCTTTGTGCGACGTCAGAAGATAGACTGAAGTAACAGACGGATGTAAGGGTGGAAAAATTTCATTTCCACTCTTTAGCAATATAATTTGCGTAACATATAATAAGTAAACAAGTGCACTAAAGTTTTAAATAAATGCTTCACGTGGTATTTATACTTTTGAAGTAACCATAGCTGTTAAGGATCGATCTACTGATCTCGTATATGCATCACCATGTTTGTTAAAATGTTTTAAGCAAATGATGTTATTGCCTTTTGTTCGACAGAACTGATGAAAATGTTAGGTAATTATTATTGTTCCAAATTTTGGCAATTAGGATTCTTTATGCGTAATAGTGCGTTTCGACTTCGTCTCATCAGTATTGGACGCTAACTGAATACCAGATGGACGTTAATTTCAAAAGCGTAACACAACTTTTCTCGGTTGGCACCAGCCGTTTCATAACGGGATCTTCAAAATTGATCAGTTGGTGAAACACATTACCTATTACTTAGTAAAGCAGTTCTGGTGGTTTTATAGAGATAGTTTCGATAACCCTACTTTGATTACTTTGTCGAAAGATATTCATTATATTATTGTTCAAGAACGATCTAGGTAGATGAGCATTGACTTTAGACAGAACCTACTGAGTTTAAGGGCACCTCGCAGTATAAGATAATATACCAGGAAACCTACCTGCCATCGTAGGATAACTAGAGTATGCTGCCGCACTTTCCAGAGCATGCGCCGTCTGTTGATCGTGGTGTAACCTGCGGAACAATGAGCAAATATTAGAAATCCATTCCGATACTCGTTCTTTTTTTTCTTCGAACATTGAACCACTTGAGTATTGCAACTTGCTTCCTACCTAGACGTGTGTCCGTACTGCTGGGGTAACCTCAGTAAGCTGCCGTACTGTGCCATGTTGTGGTGGTAGGCGTGCGCGTGGGCGGCATGTGCGTGCGCTGCGTGGGCGTATGAACCGTAATGGGCCGCGTGCCACGGATCCGTTGAATAAGCCCCATCGGTCGAGTAGAGGTCGGACACCTGTAGCAATGAGTTGGAAAACTATAATTGTGCGCTGAATGCCGGTTCCTCTCTATACCAGGATCCATGCTTACCTGATGGTGTGTGGGTGCGGGTGTGGGATGAACGTAGTTGCTATTCCAGAAGGAGGGTGGAAAATTTCTACTCGTCATGGAACTGTAACCTTCTGAAAATAGGAAACAAAAAAAAAAATAAACAGATCGGCGAATTAAAGGACGTTCCAACTATATTTAGCGGCATGATTTCACTTTCAAGATGCAATAATGTTTTTCTTTCGACGATTTTTCACGCTACACTTCAGCTGTCCACAGCCTTCAGTGAGTGACATTTTCCAACAATCTTGTTCACCGAAATTGGGAACCCATTATGTTGCTCTTTATGTAACCACCAGCCGAAAACGCAGCATAAGTCACGAAATGAAGACAGCAAAAACGCGAGTTTCACCGATCTGCGTGGTGTGTACCTCATTGAATACACAGCGATGTTATTGAGCAGGAGTGTTGTTTCAAGTTTCCAAGACAAACCAACACCAAGTGGGATAACAATAACATTTAATCGATTTCGGAGAGTTGAAAGTTGGCCGGACTGACTGCTGGCTGCCGGGAGCGGGTGCACAAAAAGTTGTACAAGCGAAGACGAAAGGAAAACAAAATTCCACACGAAAGGAGACACAAACGGGCGGGAAGTTTGATATAGGAAAAGGTACGGACCACGACCACTGCCAGCGGAGATCTGAGGGTTGGTTGGGGGTGATTAGGGGGACCACGCGGAAACGGGATCTGGGAGCTAGCAAGAAAAGGTAAAGTTCCTTGCCGTAGCGGTGCACATCAAAAGGGTTGTGGCAATTTGGACGAAATCATGGCGGCCGATGCAAAAGGTAAGCCGAACAGAACATGGTACCAGATTGTTGAAAAGGGCAGCTTCGTTTTGGTTGTATGTGTATGTACACAGGGTAGAGATCACTCGTTTTGATTTCAGACGGAGTGACTACTTTTACTAATCGGGTAACAAAAATGGCCATATTTTTGATAAGGGTTCAATTCATCTTTTAGCATTTTTATTAGAGCTAATTTGTTAACGTTCATAACATTTGTTACGTACGATGTCCAAAATTCGCAGATGATAGTGCACAGTATATGTGTACTGAAAATTCGAAAACCAGTTGGTTCCCTGTATATAACTGCGTACTAAACCTTTTCAAATTACTCGACTATCTTTAGTAAGAAGTGTCATATATGGTCTAGCGGAACAGAGAGGAAGGCGTTGGATTATATTCTAGCCCCATTCACGAAGGATTCTTAGTGCCAGTATGAATGTTGCGCTTGCCCTGTACACTAAGAATCGGTTGCGAAGTTTGTCGGAACAGAACATCAGGCTACGCAGCGGAACGTAGTACCAGGATTTTTTTTTCTAACGGTGTACTACCGGAATACTAACTAGAGCAAGCCAAAATTCCGGTTTAGTTTCCAGCTGAACTTAATAGGGATTCGTGAAATATCTACACGCTCCTTAAAAACTTCTCAAATTTGACATTCGATTATTCAATTTTAAGATGCTGAATTCCACCTCACTCAATTCGAAATGAATGATGGAATCCTGAACCGTTTGGAATTGACCAGCACTACTTGTTCGTCTAATCGTTAAATTGGAGAACTTTCAAATCCTTGCCTTTCCCTCTAAGATGGTTCCTTAATCAACCTCACCGTCTGCATCGTTCAACCATGCAGGAAAAACTTGGTACAGTTCATCATTTCTCCAGACGCTGCTAAAACATACTGTTTCCCAGCATTTTGTTTTTCATCTTCAGCGTCGGATCAACCAGCTGCTCAAGGCAGTAATTAAAAGCGAAAAGAGTTGATTTTGAAAATACTCGACTTGGTACGAAGTGGAAAGACGATGCTGAAAACATGACCGGAACGGGTGGTGGTGGTGGTGTACTTGCTTTGATATGGTCTTAAGAAAGTCTACTCCTTGGCGAAAGAATTTTCCCTCTATACTGGGACGTTATCCCGCATCTTCTCCTGCAGAATGCAAGCTCTCCTTTCAGGCGTAAAATCGGTAGCTGATTAAATTTATTATGTTGTTTTCGATGGTGGTTGTTGTGAGCAGAGTTGGTAGAGTTTATACAGCGAACAGGGTAAGATTCAGGTTTCCATTTCCAGCAGGGTTGAAAGTTTACAGAAAATTAACTATACATTTTTGCTATTCAGTCTGTTGATTTGACACGTCACGTATGCTCGCCTAAGATAGTCAATTGTAAATTTCATAAAATTAGAGATCTACAATTTGAAATTATTTGATATCTAGATGGATGAATGTTTTGGATTGTTGTAAAGACTAAAGAGAAATGAAAATAGGAAGATATTAGAAAATACACGGAGGCTTAATTGAATATTGTTAAGACTAAGGGAGGCAATTAGAAATATTCTTAAGGACTACGTATACCGCTTGAAATTCAGTTTAACAAGAAAATTAGAATATTGAAAATAAAACTTTAAAAAGCCTCCTTTAAATTTGATTTTCGTGAGATGTTTATTTTTACATAATGAAAGGAGAAGGTATTCTGGACATCTTTATTTTTTTTTTTTTTTTCAATTCGTTTATTTGATAAGGCAGGATTGCGTTAGCTTAAAGGTGCCAATTTTGTTTTGTTTCACATTTTAAATTACTTGAAACTAGGGGCTTACATATTGATTTTTGAAATTAAACTAAGGCTAATTTATAGCTATACATATACACAAGGGGGTAGTATAATTTTCGTAAGATTAGAGGGGTCATTTAGTTTTTATGGCAATATGGTTTGACATTTTTAGCAATGAGATTATTGGAGCAAATAATGTTTAACTAAGGGGGAAAATTTTTACGACTATCTTAAAAGTAGAAATAATTAGAGGGCGTGATTAAATTTTGTAAAGATTCGGAGACATTAATTAGAGTTATTTTACGTGGTAGTAGAGTTGGGCATTTTAAAACGAGATCATATAATATAATAGTTAAAACTAGAAAAGGCAAGAAGAGCTAAATGCTTCATGAAGATATTTGGGGGGGGGGGGGGGGGAAGGGGTGTTACTTCTGTGTATAAGAGTCAGGGGAAGTAGGGTGGACAAACATGGCAGGGGGAGAACATTGTTTCAGTTTCAGACTTCGGGAGATCAACGGATGGATTACAGAATCAGGGTGGTCTTCATCAGGAAGAATCATGTACTGGGACGCCGGGTGGTCGTTCTCGAGATGGCAGGGGTTTCTCCAGACGATTTCGTAGTGCGGCTCAGATGTTGATCGGCTACATTTCGAATTGTGCGTGTGATGTTCGTGCTGTAGGTCCCGTTTTTGTTGGCTCATTCGACAGGGATGTTTTGTGTCGCCTTGGAGTCGCATCAAACCATCGTGGGTGTATGGTACAGATGGAAGAGAGCGTTTCTGAGAATGATAAGGAAAAAGGGGCAGTTAAAGTTGGATATTGATGGTTTTTATGAAGGTGTATATAAGGGACATATAGAGGACATCGCGGCTTGCCAACACATCTCGAACCGGGACGTTGGGTGGTCTTCCTCGGGCCCGGAGGGTGTCCATAAGCCGAGACCTGGCGGAACTGTACTCGGTGCACGCCCAGACTATGTGCTCTATATCGTGATAACCGTCGCCACAAGCGCAGATACCACTCTCCACGAGCCCAATACGTCGGAGATGTGCATCCAGCGTGTAATGGTTCGCCATGAGTCGGGACATCACACGAATGAAGTCACGACCCACATCCATCCCCTTGAACCAAGGTTTCGTCGATACCTTAGGGACTATCGAATGTAGCCACCTTCCTAGCTCCCCATTGCTCCACGAGGTTTGCCAACTTTCGAGAGTTCTCTGATGAGTAATACTGAAAAATTCGTGGAAGCAAATTGGTCTTTCAAAAACGTCACCTTCAATGGCACCCACCTTAGCTAAGGAGTCCGCCTTCTCATTGCCCGGAATGGAGCAATGAGAAGGGACCCACACCAAGGTAATCTGGAAAGATTTGTCAGATAAAGCACTCAGTAGCTCCCGTATTTTCCCCAAAAAATACGAGGAATGCTTTCCATGTTTCATCGAGCGAATAGCGTCAATAGAACTCAGACTATCCGAGACGATGAAGTAATGGTCTGCGGGTAATGTGTCAATGACACCAAGGGTATACTGAATAGCAGCTAGTTCTGCGGCGTAAACTGAAGCAGGGTCACTGAGTTTGTAGGAGGCGGTGAACTTTTGATTGAAAATACCGAAGCCAGTGGACCCTTCGAGGTTTGATCCGTCAGTATAAAACATCTTAGAACAGTCGACTTCTCGGAATTTATTATAAAAAATATTTGGAACCACTTGTGGGCGTATATGGTCCGGAATTCCAATAATCTCATCTTTCATGGATGTGTCGAAGAAAACAGTAGATTCAGAAGTATTTATGAAATGCACACGGTTGGGATTGTAAGAAGAAGGATTAATATTTTGCGCCATGTAGTCAAAGTACAGGGACATAAAACGGGTCTGAGAATTGAGCTCAACAAGCCTTTCGAAATTTTCAATCACCAACGGGTTCAAGATATCGCATCGAATGAGCAATCGATATGAGAGTTCCCAAAATCGATTTTTCAGCGGGAGAACGCCCGACAGGACTTCGAGACTCATCGTATGGGTCGACTGCATGCACCCTAAGGCGATACGCAAACAACGATACTGAATTCTTTCGAGTTTGATGAAATGTATGTTCGCGGCGGATCGAAAGCAGAAGCATCCGTATTCCAATACCGACAGTATCGTTGTTTGATACAACCTAATTAGGTCTCCTGGGTGGGCACCCCACCACGTTCCGGTTATTGTACGAAGAAAGTTGATCCTTTGCTGGCATTTCTGTTTCAGATACCGAATATGGCATCCCCAAGTACCTTTCGAGTCGAACCAGACCCCTAGATATTTTACTGTGAAGACCTGAGCTATAGTTTGACCCATTAATAGAAGCTGTAGTTGTGCTGGTTTACGCTTCCTAGAAAATACAACTAGCTCACTTTTCTCCGTGGAGAATTCGATACCCAGCTTAATAGCCCATGCAGACAAATTGTCCAAGGTATTCTGTAATGGTCCTTGTAGATCGACAGCTTTGGGTCCCGTAACAGACACCACGCCATCGTCTGCAAGTTGTCTTAACGTGCAGGAATTGTCAAGACATTCATCAATGTCGTTGACGTAGAAATTGTATAACAGGGGGCTTAGACATGAGCCCTGGGGAAGGCCCATGTAGCTAAATCGTGATGTCGATAAGTCACCATGCGAAAAATGCATGTGCTTTTCCGACAACAAGTTTAGTAAAAAGTTGTTTAAAGTCGCTGAAAGACCATGCTGGTGCAGCTTCTCTGAAAGAATGTTGATAGAAACTGAATCAAAAGCCCCCTTTATATCTAGGAACACTGATGCCATCTGCTCTTTACTAGCATAGGCCATTTGAATTTCGGTTGAGAGCAACGCAAGACAATCATTCGTCCCTTTGCCTTTGCGAAAGCCAAATTGTGTATCTGATAGTAAGCCATTTGCTTCGACCCAATTGTCGAGGCGGGATA
Source organism: Topomyia yanbarensis (assembly GCF_030247195.1). Lineage (NCBI taxonomy): Eukaryota > Metazoa > Arthropoda > Insecta > Diptera > Culicidae > Topomyia > Topomyia yanbarensis. The sequence continues at coordinate 78,668,744 of NC_080671.1, forward strand.
GGATCATTTTCTCGAACAACTTCCGGATACAAGATAGCATTGCGATCGGTCGATACGAATTGTGGTCGGAGGCTGGTTTTCCTGGTTTTTGGATGGCGATGACCTTCACTTGCCTCCAATCGTGTGGGACAATGTTAGCCTCAAGAAACTTATTAAATAAGTTCAACAAGCGTCTCTTGGCAGAGTCTGGCAGATTCTTCAACAAGTTGAATTTGATTCTGTCTGGCCCTGGAGCTTTATTGTTACACGACAAGAGAGCAAGTGAGAACTCCACCATCGAAAAAGGTGTTTCATTCGCGTTATCGTGACGGGACGCGGCGCGGTAGATCTTCTGTGCCGGGGCGGAATCCGGACAAACCTTCTTGGCGAAATCGAATATCCAACGGTTTGAATATTCCACGCTCTCATTAGTACTGTTTCGATTTCGCATACGTCGGGCTGTTCCCCAAAGAGTGCTCATCGATGTTTCTCTCGTTAATCCGTCGACGAACCGGCGCCAATAACCGCGTTTTTTGGCTTTCATCAAACTCTTCATTCGCTTGTCTAACGTCGCGTACTGTCGAAAACTAGCGGGTAACCCGTCGTTCCGGAAGGTCTTAAACGCGGCGGCCTTCTCTGCGTACACGTCTGAGCACTCTTTATCCCACCAGGGATTGGGAGAACGTTTTTGTATGTTCGCGCCGGGTACTGGCTTAGTCTGAGCTTGATTCGCGCTGTCGAGAATCAAGCCAGCCAAAAAGCTGTACTCTTCCTCCGGAGGAAGTTCTTGAGTAGATTCGATGTTGTCGGATATCGCGGCAGCATAGCTCTTCCAATCGATATTTCGTGTGAGGTCATACGAAATATTGATTGTTTCCAATGGCCTTGAGCCGTTATTGATTGAGACTACGATCGGGAGATGGTCGCTACCGTGGGGATCAGGGATTACCTTCCACGCGCATTCTAACTTTAGCGAGGTCGAGCAAAGGGATAAATCTAATGCGCTTGGGCGCGCTGGTGGGGGAGGAATCCGTGTCATTTCACCCGTGTTTAGAATTGTCATGTTGAAGTTGTCGCAAATATTGTGAATTAAAGAGGAACGGTTATCATCATAAAGGCAACCCCATTCCGTACCGTGAGAGTTAAAGTCGCCTAAAACTAGTCGCGGTGCAGGCAGGGATTCTATGATGTCATGTAGCCGGCGATGCCCAATCGCGGTGTTGGGGGGAATATATATGGAAGCTATGCAAAGATCTTTGCCTTTGGTTGTTACTTGACAAGCGACAACTTCAATACCTGTTATCGAGGGAAGGTTAATTCTGTAGAAGGAATAGCGCTTTTTGATCCCCAAAAGCACTCCTCCATAGGGGGTGTCTCGATCCAGGCGAATAATATTAAAGTCGTGGAAGTTGAGATCTATATCGGAAGTTAACCAAGTTTCACATAATGCAAATGCATCGCAACTCAAATTATTTATTAAAATTTTGAAGGAATCGATTTTCGGGATGATACTTCTGCAATTCCACTGTAGAACAGTGATCAAATCCGTGACCTCGTTCGATGAGTTAGCCATCGAAGGATACAATCGCTGAAAGGAGGGGCCATTTAGCAGTCAACTGCTTCAAAAATGTTCTTACTGTAGGGAGAAAAGCTAACATAAGACTTTTAATAGGATCAGTTATATTGAATGTTTTTATTATCCAGTCCACAATGTCCGAGAGTTTGATAATTCCAGTGCCGCGATTATTCTCGAACTGAAACAGAGGAACACTTGGGATTTTTGATGTTCCGGGAAGTGCTGGGAACTCCTTCTCTGAGTTTATTCCTCCGAGACCAGGAGCTAATTGCTTCGGTTTGGTTGCAACACTTCCAATAGATGTGACTTTCTGAGTCCCGTCAAGGGATACCTTCTGGCCTTTACAACGAACTTTAGGAGAGGAAATGTTCCTCCTCTTCCTATAACTTCTAGGCGCCCTAGTAGATGTTCCCTCTTGTGGGTCATCAGCCTCGCCCTCGATAGGAGGCAAGTGAGCATAGATGTTTGTTGAGGTTGGTGGTGTAGCTTTCTTTAGCATTTCTGCGAAAGAACGTTCGGATCGTCCCGCAAGGGAACGTTTTAGTTTATCCCCGCGTAGTTTGTACGCGGGACATGCCGAGATATCATGCAGATTCTCTGCACAGTAAGGACACTTCTCAGCATTCTTACTGCACGAATCATCTAGATGATTCTCCCCGCATTTTCCACAGCGGGCCTTATTGCTACAATGGGTGGCTGTGTGACCCAATTGTTTACACTTTGTGCAATTCATGACCCGCGGCACAAACAGACGCACAGGCAGACGAACCTTGTGCAAGAGGACGTAATTTGGCAAAGCGGTACCAGCGAAGGTCAACCGATAAGAGTTTGATTGGGGGTACGTTTTTGAACCATCCCCCGCGACTACTACTGAGTGCAAACGCTTGCACTCGAGTATTTTCACTGGCTGAAGTAAGCGGTCTCTGAAACGGCCAACCCCGTACTGCAGCAGATCCTCGCATGTCAAACTGTCATCGGTGACAACGCCTTCAGACTGTACTTTCACAGCTGGAATATACACGTGATAGTCCTTCGTAAAGTGCTCGCAGCAAGCAATATCGTTTGCCTGCTTTGAGTTAGTCAGCACGACCCTCAGCCTGTCTGAGCGGACCTTTTTTATTTCGATCACAGCCGAGAACCGTTCCGTCAGGTCTTTTGAAATCTGTAATAGATTCAGCGATTTTGTTTTGGGCCGAAAGAAGACCACAAAGGGACCGGTCGAGAGCTCTGGATATTGTTTGGGTCGGGGGAGAGCCTTAGGAGTCGATTCGATCTCCATTTGGCCATCCGGGGAGGAAGCCATCGACACCGTCAACGCACGGGGTCAGCACCCGCGCAGACGGGAAAAAGCCGTAAATGTATCAAAAAGGTAGATTTCACTTATCTGTATACTCGTTTCCCACGACGCACCAGTCCAGCTTAAATAGCTGGTTATTGTTCAATCCTCGCTTTACGAACAAAAGGTTGAGGAATGTGGCCTAACGGTTAACACACGCACAAAAGAAAATAAAAGTCCAAACCTCGAAGAGGCAGAGAATGGCAAAATAACCTTGAACGCGGATTACTGCACTGTTCTTTTTCCAACAGACCGAAAACAAAACACTTCTATCTCGATCGAGCGATGCGTAGAGACTGGACATCTTTATTGGTCACATATACAATTTTTAGTACCCAACAACATGCTGCCGAGAACAATATCGCTCGCCATTTAAAACTAAGTTATTCTACGCTGAACGTCGCCTCGCACGTATTCCGAACAACTGATTGAAGGCGTAACAACAGCTTGTGCTACCACAAACCTGCCTGGACTAACAGCATTTTTCGTATTATCAAACGATAATGAACTTTCTTCCATGAATTTTAGACTGTATTAGTTGCATAAATTGAAAATCAATGTTATATAATAAATAAATGTTCATCACACTTGCTTACGCGACAATCAATTATAATATTTTAACTTTATGAATCAGTGAAGTGATTTTTACCGGAGCATTGTTTCTGTGTTTAACGGCAATTTTATTGCCGGTTAATTTTTTGAAATTGGTCAATTAGGTCGCCCGTATTAGGTAGTATTTTTTCAAAAATAAATAGGCTAAAAACTTCAAATGCTAATGCTACGGTCAAATTTTTTATGGATTCGATTTTCTAATGCCAAATACTATCAAAAAAATCCATCGAAATTGTAATTGTGTGGCCCGTTTGAGAAATTTTGGCTCAGGTACGAGTATGTTCAAAACATTCTTTTTATTCGAAGAATTCAAATTAGTTCTGCTATGCGTATGGTATCCATTTGAAGACAATGTGTGGTGTAGGTTACCACGTCCTCTCAATCCGTGGAAATTTATCAAAAATCTTAGCTTGAGTTTGCCCCGAAAAATGGTTTTTCGTTTTGGTAACTGCTTGACGGTTTTTTGATGCAATATTTTTTCGCAAAAAGAAAGTTGGATTGTACCTTTTTATGTATGAAAGGCACAACACCGAACATTATCTGGCTCTGAAAGTTGAAATGAAAATTCTTCAACTTGCCAAAGCTAGATATTGTGCTCTTCGTGGATAAAATAGTTCACTTTCACAGGTCACTGGAGAGCTATTGAGATGAGTTAGCCGCAGAAGCAAGAAGCGAAGCTCCGGCCAAATACGGTCTTTTCGTATGATTAATTTACCATGACACCCGAAAACATGTGATTGTGATGAATGTCATTTTCTTTGATTGTGATTCGCGGTCATTAGCTGTTTTGTTTTGGATGTTCTCAACCGGATTCCTGGCTCTCAATCATTTCAATTGGTTGGATTTTACTCTTTCCAATTTTAGGTTTCATAACTGCGGGATTTTTTGCAATGGTATATCTCGTTGTAGTAATGTAGACATAAAATTTTCGCGACTGTAGCCAAATGCGACTTCATTGTGGTTTCATTTTTTGTAGTAGAATATTAACGCATCTAGAAAATACAATAAACTACTTACTGTATTTCACATTAAATACGTCAATTAAAAACCACAGTAAAAGAAATCATACCTAAAATTTGACATATAAATGCCTTAAATCTTTTGCATTTTCTAATGGAAAAACCTGTTTTTTCCACCTCTGATGGTGATTTTTCCGATCTTATTTTGTTGCTCATAAGAAGTAATCTTCATTTCTATTTGATGACATTGTAAGGGAACGCGTATCTGCCGGTATCACCAATCGTGCTGACATTTCTTTGGACTGAGTAAACTGATTATTTTGTTTGTTTAGTGGTTGTTGGTCCAACTAGGGAATTAACCCACAGAATATTAAGTGTGCCTGGGAAATACGCATGGTATTGTTTGAGTGAAATGATGACTGTTGGATTGCATATGCGGATTGAGAATTGACAATTCGCGAAAAGTATGGTAATCCAATTACTAATTTGCGACAGGTATTTCAACATGAAGAACAAATGTTTTATTGGCATATTTATTGTTTTTTAATTCGTTTAATTGACACGGTTTACAGCGGTAGCTTAGGGGAGCCGTGAACCTTTTTCAATACGAAAGACCGATTTATTAAACCCAACAGTGGATGAGAAATTTCCTGCACATATCAGTGTCGGATTGTTTGGTTTGCAGATCTCACGTGAGGTTGACACCCAATTAGAGATGAGATGAACACATGTTTGAGTCAAGCACGACTCAAACCTCGAAAAAACTGAATAAGTTATAGAAAATCAATAAAACAAATAAAATTAATAAACCAAAAAGTGAAAAATAAACAATCAAATTGAAGAAATGGGTAGAATGATTAATACAAATCAGATCAAAGGAAAACAAACCAAATTAGCTCAGCTCAAATAAGAATTGGACAATATTAAAAAAAAGTTATGAAATTAATAGAATAAATTAAATTGTTTCAAACTAACAAATTGGATGAAATGAAAGAAAAGGATGACTGAAGAAAATAATAAAATTATTAAAATGACGAAACTGAATAAAACATATAAACAAAATTATAAAATGAATTAAATCAATGACATGTATAATTAAAATAAAAAAAAATTAATAATAAAGTCAATAAAGCAAACAAAGGAATAATATGGATAATATTAACCCTTTCATGTCCATTTCTTTTTTTTGTGCATATAGGGTTCCAAAACCATTTTTAATGTTGGAGTAGAGTAAATGATCTTGAGTGGAACAATTTAGTGTTTTTTCTGCAATTTCATCGACACATATCTCGATTGCGATATAAAATTTGGCAAATTTTTTAGCAAACAGAATAACAGTTTTACCGACTGAAGAATATTGATCATGAGTGAAAATGTGCTTATCTTGAATGGAAATTAAAAATAATTTTGATTAGGGCTATAGCTTCTGCACTGTTTAAAAGCTTCAATCTTTTTTAAATGATTCACTGATATCCCAAATGCATGAAAAATATATTTGGAAGTAATTTAATACGTTTTAATGCTCAAATTTCTATGAAATATATCGAGAGTACACTATATCAAAACGTGCCAAAAGTAAATTAGATTTTTTTCCAACACAATTTTTGTGGCTACACAGAAATATGTATGGCAAACATGTATTCAGATAACTATCTGTCCAATGCATAAACTCTCATTGTAATCCTCGCTAATTGACTTGTAGAATACGGAGTCCTCAATTTTTGCGTGTACTAAATTACCCGCCTCCTCTATGCTATTATAATTGCCATTGAAACTTCAATTGAAACCTTCGATATAAGTTAAAAGAATCATTATACTTGCATCTTCCATCTAGAGTTCAGGGGACTTCAGAAGGCTTTTTACCGGAATAAAAATGTGGATGTTCATGACTTTGATCCATTATTTTAGTTTTAATTAGGTCGAATATTTTTCTGAGAGACCCAAGGATTGTCTTAATTATAGTGTATATAAGCACAAAGCATAGAATTGAATTAAGTTTTACATGCATCCTCATAGTGCAACGTTTCGAAGTGGTGTTCCTTCATATTCAGGGGTTAGCAGGTTATAAACATTAATTAGTTATAGTTTTATATCTCATTACTAGGTGGATTAATTTGGAATCTGTGTATTCATATACCACTCAACATCTGTCTAACGGCTGAATGCAACGCTTTATCTATTTAAGGTGGATTTAAGAAAATGTCGTAAATATCGTTTTATATCTGCTACGCAGTGCTACGAAAATTCAAAATCAGCTACCTATTTCTGCTTGCATTTACTGAAACCGACATTCAGATTCAACGCCTCCCTCATTCATTCACTTTCCAACTGACTGAAATTTCATGCAGAATCGAACGCTTGAGTGCAGAGGAAATATAAATTCATTCACCAACCAAAGCATTCATTTGTTATTATGTCGACAGTTTGAAGGCAGAAGTTACCATCTTCTACATTTTCGAGCATAAGTGAACTGCGTAATCTATATCTGGTGCACTTTTGCTCAATAATCCCTCTCAGAGCTAGCATAGAAATAAAATTCACTTTGCTTCTGAAATCGAACATGTCCGTACCTGAAAGCGCTGCTTCGGGAGAACGAATGACGATGGAAACGAATAAAAAATTCATTCATCGCAGCAGGCATGAATTGAATTTCGTTTTCTTTCAAGTTCATGCAGCGATGTCAATTTTTTTGAGCTCTGCTGCTACGTATATGCAACATTTTCAATTCATATCTTCAACAAATTTGTTTTAAACGACGTTCTACTTCTGTCCGAGTCAGACTTAATGTCTAGGAAACAAAGGATTATAGTTGTTTTAACCTTGGGGTTGTACGCCTCTTTTCTCGGATTAGAAAACTACCTTTAGAAAAATCATAAACCCTATGTGCAGCGATGGGGATACAAGGCACAGGCGTACAAGGCAACTGATTTACCATCAGTTAGACTATGCCCACTACCAACATTGTATTTATTCTTGCCATCGTGAGTAAAGTTGACGAAATAGCTCTGCTCCAACCCAATGCGATCGTTGACTTCAAATTTCGGCCAATACCACTAAGATTTCGTGAATTGGACTATCTTGTGAAGGTGAAAATGGAGCTTACGCTCATAGAGGTCATCTATCTTCAGAATTATCACCTCCGCAATGCAGTATTGACATGATTCAACACGTTAGCCCAAGCCGAAGGTGTCGTTTTGCAGAACTACTTAAAAGCCGTGATTGAAAGTGACAACGGTGGAATTAAGATCCCCGTGTAGATATAAAATAACTATATAGAGGCTACATGACCTACTACCGCGTACCCCTTTTGAGCTAATTTCAAAATGCATGTCGCGATACGGAGAAGTAGAATCAGTTACAACTGATACTTATAGAAACTTCTTCCCGGGTATTCCCAACGGTCGAAAGATCTATTCCCTCCTACTGAACTATAAAACTCAAAACTCACGGAATTACTATTAAATGAATTACGTTATTAGGGTTGTGGTACCGGTAACGAAAATCCCGGGAATTCCGACCCATTTTTGGTACTGTAATACCGGTACTGAACTAAAGCCAGTACCGGTATTTTTGGTACCATACAATTTTTTTATGAAAAATATTTGGACTCTTTAGGTGGACCTGTTTCAAAATATTGGTCTGCACGATAACTTTTAATTGTATTAATTACCTGCTAGATAAAGCGTTGAGCTACCACCTTTGTGGGGGAATGAAGTGGGGCCATTATCATAATAATTCTAAAGGTTAAACACTACTAACTCCCGCTTTACTGAACGGTATGTTAATTTTCCTGTACTATTTTGTCGAAATTAATTTTAACGATCTTGTACTAAATTTCAAAATATTCTCATCTAGCGTATGAGACGTAAACATTTGCTATAATTTTTTTTTATTAGCGACATTCTGATTGATTTCCATTATTCACTGGGTGGCGCGTAATAAGACTATGGTCTAAGTCATGTCTGTATTTGCTTTGCTCTATCTTATCTATAAAAGAACGAACAGCGATTTAGCAGCTAACAATTTTACACTTGGTGAACTACTTCAAATGGAGCGCTTTGTAATTATTGGTGATCGGAAAATTCAGCAAAACTTCATAGTTTACAGGAGCGCAAGGAGCCTCGGTATGCACAAGAGAAAAGTAGGCAAACGACATAAAGGTCGAAACTAATTTACAGAAAAGCAAAAAAGGAAATGCGAGCAACCTGCTCGGATTTACTGCCATTCTCGCTTTGATTTACGGTTGTTAATAGGGTTTCTTACATCTGTTCAAGTCGACGAAAGTCGCACCGCTTAGCAGTTATTGATTTCAAAGTGGCCTAGATTTCTAGATAAAAATGAGTCATGTCACTCCGAAGCAATTAAAAAGAATGAACATGTTTTTTGATCAGCACAAATCAATCATCTAAGAATAAGGTCATCAGTTTGAGCAATCAATTTCACTTTGAAGCCTTTTACGAATTTAAAAAAAATTCGAGTACCGGTACTTTACCGGTACTGAGGACTTCAGTACCGTAGTACCTGTTCTCGCCAAAAAGGGTCGGTACTGCTAACCCTATACGTTATGCACTGATGAGGGGCAAATGTATACGGGCAAGTACTGCAATCATGCAGTTCATCCTACGTGGAAGATGCAGAGGAGAATGCATCTCAACCAACTGCCAACTCATCTACGGCAAACCAATCGGAAACAGAGTTTTCAATACCAATACCTGAACCACAAAAGGGCTGCCAAATTTGTGGCTGCTGTTCAGATTATAATGACAACCGCAAAGGTAACATCCCAACACTCCAAATTCAGCTTAGAGCAGCATCGACGAGGAAGCCAATATCAATGACGACAAGTTTACACTGGCCACCCGTACATGCAAGCAGCTGGAAAGAACATCTGTTAGCGGGCACTAAACAGATTTAATTATGATGACCTTGACATGAAAGACGCGAGAGAATTAAATGACCCCCATGATGCAGTAGGCGACCACATAAACATTTCTCCGTCACAAAAGAGGGTTTCTGCGCGCAATAGAAAGTTGAGTGATTGAGAGCCAGCGGATTTATATTTTATTTACATTTATTATTTATTGTAAACATATCAAACATCCACGGCTCCGTTAAGCTACCGCTATAAGCCTTGTCAAATAAATGAAATACAGAAAGTAAATGACATTCTCAACAAGTTTGCTAAAGTCACTAAGTCTCTTAGTATTTTTTGATGATTTAATTCTCAATAATTAACGTTAGAAGAATTAAACACTCAAAACACCATATCAGAAGATGCGCTGTTTTATATTGGAAAACTTCCTTGAAGTTGTTACGAACGCTGTTCTATATTAATTATTCTTGTTAGCTGCTGGTTTTGTTAACTGCTGGTTTTGTTTCTGAACTTTCAATATTTTATCAAATTGTATTAAATTTGAGCATTTTAGAAAATTAAGCTATTTTTATCAAAACCCCCTCCAAACCCAATTTCTTGCTACGCCTCTGAAATACAAGAAAAGCTTTTCATTGGTTCACTTTCGATCCCTTTCAGATTCTATGAACGCTGAAACAACGTTGTTGGCTGAAATAAACCCAAAATATTCGGATAAATCTAAGCAACCTTAGTCGTTATACGAAATTTCCAATTTAATCATTATTTCTGCAACGCTGAAAATGGCGGCACGCTATATCGGACTGGATAAATTGAAAATAGCTCTACGAGATTATCGAAACTCCGGCGGCTTACGAGCTAGCCTTTATAAATTGTACCGGATGAGTACGCTAAAAACCGGTCGCCTGGTTGGCCAGGATAAGTACGGCAACAAGTACTTCGAAGATTCGACTCAATTCTTCGGCCGGAACCGGTGGGTAGAGTTCGCAGAGTATCGTGGCGAGTCGTATGATGCCTCCCAAATTCCAGCGGAATGGTACGGCTGGATGCACAACCGCACAGATCTGCTCCCGATGCAAGATCCGTCCCGTCCTAAGCATCCGTGGATGCTGGATCACAGTGAAAACTTGTCCGGAACGAAGTGTGCCTACATGCCGTACTCAACAACGAAGCAAAAGATTGAGGCTTGGGATCCTAAGGCGTCTCAGGGCAAAAAAGACTGTGCTTGTTCCAATTGAATAAATCTGAAAACTATTACACTGCGTAAATCAGTTCATTTACCTACCACAGCAGGCAAGTCAAAGAGCGATAAATAATGGTGAGTAAACGTATTTATATCCGCGCATTGCAAGGCGACGCAAACCTGCTGCAAGAACGAATGAGGCGTGCGAAACACGCTGAAAATGGCTGACATTTTGGCAAGCGCTGGTTTACGACAGAGTTGTGTTGACACAACGCACCAGCACCCAGCATCGTGTTGGCTGTTTGATTTTAATCTACCGCGCGTCGCCTCCGAAAAACGATCCATTTAGTACCCGTTTCACATACTGGCACCGTGGAATGCGTTGACTCAGATTACGGCAGTCGAAGTATTCGAAACTGTTTATTTATTCGACGAATTTCCACGCTAAATTTAATGTCACTGTTAGAAAAAAATCAATTACGAGAGCGAAAAATCCGAGCCGGAAAAACAATCATCAAACATGGTTCGTCGGGCGCTGCTAGGTGGGACTTTGGGAGGACAGCTTTGAGAAAATACATCAACGAAGGGAGCTACGTGCGGTCGTTCACGCTGTTGTTAAGCAGCCGCCCGGCGAACGATAACGTTATTTCAAATATTTGCACTGCTCAGATGCATGAAATAGTCAAAATATCTGCGGACCTGCTTTTTTTTCCTACGCCCAATGCGCGTTGTATTTCACTTCAACCCGGTCGGCGACATACAATAGTCGGAGAGTAGATTTTTGATGCCAGCTTATTTCATGAATGAGCTAGCGTTGTTTAAATTATCCGTGTAAACTATCCGCGGAATTCTACAACACAAACATCGTATCATCGCACACTCGTCAGGCTGGCCACCAACTACTCAAAAAGGGGACAAACAAACAAACAGCGAAAGTACTTTGTGTCATCGTAACCATTATCACCTTGTTTATCGGATCATGTAAGTGTTGAAATTGTTTCGTTTATTCTGCAGTTCAATGTTTGAAGTTCAGTTATACATCATTTTTTGAAAATATTTCTTGGCGGACTAAGATGTTTCCATTTTTTTCGTCTGCTGGTCATCAATATTTACAATCAAATTTAAAAGTGGTCGATTACCTTCACTTTACACACTTACGTAATTTGGTGAAATTGGTACATTTTGAGGTTGCCGTCTCAAATTTTAACCGAAATCATAAATTGTAAAAAAGTACATAAATCTCGGGGGTGGATCTGTCATCAAAAACGAACTTTTAACGACAGCAAGAAAACAAATTAAAATTCATTACATTTTTATCACATCGTGGTGTTGTTTAAAGATATGCATTAATTGTTTTCGCTGCCGTAATCTCTACCAAAAGACGCACTTTTATCAGACCCATTTTTAAAGCCAACAACAAGATTTATCACAATATCACTTGCTTATAATAAAAGTAGTTGAATAAAGGATCATTATACCAATGAAAATATTTTTTTCGCCAGTCGAAGGTTGCAGTGCTAGTGGTTATTCAACCAACCATCAAAATACTTTAAAACACACGCTGCTGGTTATTTAGCAATAAATTAAAATTAAATTGTTCGCTGAACATGGCGCGCCGAAAATGTTCTATTTCTATGCAAAGAATTCGCTGCTTCAAACATCTTCCGATCGTGCTCAAGCTGAAGGGCGAAAGAAAGACAGACATATGTACGTACAAGCTATTTCAACCGTAAAGCTCCCATCTGCACGGTTCGACGAGCAACACGAACACAGCGATTTCGATCTGTGACACGACCTGATCTCTCAAATTATCACCATTGTTTTTGTTATTTTGGGGGGATTTTGAAATGAGTTTAGGGTGATGAGCTTATTTTGGGCTTAACAGGAAGGGGGTTAATATGAATTTTATGCATCCAGGGCGAAATGTTTCGATACATTCGGATTAATCGATTAACGGCTATGGTAAACGATAAATTTAGAATTGATTTGATTTGCCAGGAAAATTAAGATGATCGTTTACTCTTAAATTGACTTAATTTGATGAAGGATTCAATGAAAAAGTGGCTGACCAAAAAAAAAAAAATAACCATCGCCGATTCGAACAATACTTCGCAGTTGTGTTCGGTTTATGAATGTCCATTATTTCCTCTGGCAATTTGAACACATGAGCAATTTTTCAAAAGGGGGGAAACGTTTTCGCATGCATTTCTTTCCCAAAAAAAGTTCGATTACTGTATTTTTTACAGCACTGTCAGCGAAAAAGTTACATGAAATAAATACCCAAGTAACCATAAGCATTAAGCCTTAGTGGCTATACATTTGCACTTATGTTGCATTGAAACTCAATTATAGCATTAACAATGTAACCAAGCTCTATATTAGTATCGTAAATGCATACATGCACTGCCGAATTATAACATTCTCGCTCGATTTATATACGTATATAAAGCTGATATAAGGCGTACATGCTTCAAGGATCTTTAAAGCATGTATGCTCTACATGTGCATTTAGTGCCACTATATACCAAATATACAGCCGATATGCTGCTATCACAATGCTGTGGGTTTATTCGTTATGCAACTCCTCTTGAAGTTTATATTCCGCATATTTCAGTTCATTCGAATATATGCAATATTGCTTATACAGCAAAAACTGCGCACTTGCCGTGAAGGACAAGGCAAAGTACCTCTGTTCGAGACTTACAAAAGTTAATTTTCCTAAAACATTCATATCGTGTGAGAACGAAATTTCGATAAGGATATTCATTACAATTCATTAGAAGGGAGTCAATTAAGGTTCCAAATAGTATTTTTATATTTTTCCTTTTTTTTCATAATACCGAAACGGAAACACTTCACTTCACAGATAAACAAATGTAACTACTTGAAATACTTAAGCAGTACCAGTCTGCATCTATTCAATGTAGGAAATCGCCCGCCATTTGCGCGATCTAGCAGAGAAGAGGTGTTAGATGTAACTTTCTGCCACGACAGTATTATGCATGAATTTACAAACTGAAGCTGTCGTTATCTGATAATAAGTACATCATTTTTCAAATTTTAAGCGTCTCGCTGGATTTCGTTACATATCGTAATCGAAAATGTAAAAAATTTGGACCTCCAGGAAAAGGGGTTGGTGACCAGACTTCAAAGGGGTTTTCTAACGATTAAATCTCCAAGTGACTTGGACGAAGTCTATCTCTCAGTATCTTTCTATTCTTTTTCGGATACTGACTGTGGTGCTGCACTACGATTAATTTCGTTCAGTGTGCCGAAGTTTTCTTAAAATCTCTCTGGTTAGATGTTAGCAGATATTAAATACTGGAATTATATTGGTATCTACACACTTGGAAAAACTGAAAATTACATATGACATAAACAATATAGCGACATATTTGTCTATTTCGTAAAAGGATTTTACATGTTTTGACATGTAAAATAAATATTTTTTTCTTTTTATGTAAAACTCGGCTGAAGAAACTGGCAAATTGTGTGCGACACATATTTTTACTTGTTCTTGAATGTAAATTCAAGTAAATTGTGACGCTCCTTTTATGTTACACCTTGCGAGATGTAAATATTTTTAAGTGTGAGTTACAAAAAATTTCCAAAAAAATGGTGAAGTGACGCCAATCGTGGCCCAATTTAAAACGCCTGATTTAAACGCTAAATTACGACGAGTGGGTTTAACAGCCGTACGGATAAATGGTAGTATGACAGCTATATTGTCTAGCGTGAACAAAACGACAAAAGAACACAAAATAATTTTCGATTCCTCGAAAAAGGTCCAATCAGGACCGAAACGTTGGAGAAAGAGAACAACGAGTGTTCTAGATTTTTATTGACTGAAACGCCGATCTTGAGTTCATAAATTAACATTTCAGAAGTAAAGTGTCTTAAAGTTTTTTATCGAGTTTTTGTCCATTTCTCGAAAACTTAAATAGTTAACATCATTTTTTTATATGTGTTCGACTTATTGAACTTTTTTCTTATTTTCTTATATACTAGCTATCAATATAAAGTGTGCCATTTATCATATTTTTTCCACTGGAAAGCTAAGAAAATTTCACATAGAAAAATGTACTAATATCTTACAGTTAAGTAAATTCATTACTCTTTTAGAAATAAATTAGGTCATGGTTAGTGTATTCTTAGCGTTTTTGTTACTCTTGTCAAAATAGTAAATAACAAACATTACCTTTATTTTTATCGAAATGATGCATTCTTTCTTTGAATCCGTATCAGTATCTCTTTTCATTTTGAAGCAAAATCTTTTCAATCACATCATTGCATATGCAAAAACGACAATTTTTAACCCACTGCATTTGTGACGACGTCATGTTGTATCTACCATTAAATTTCAGTGAAATAAAAAGAGATAGGGATAAAGTATCATTTTCTCAGAAGTTTGTCATTTATTGTTACGGGACCATATATCAATTTGACCTCGGAATTGCCACAAATGACCAAATGTGTGTGTGTTAACCATCCTATCCCCCACTAGCTGGTAGTGATTTACAGGAAAAAGATGTTTGCATGTATTTAAATATATTCATTAGACTGCCCAGAAAAAAGATGAATTTTTGAAAACTCAATCGACCCACCCCTGAGTCGATTCCTAGTCCCACCAGGAGTACTTGCACCAAATTTGAAACAAATCGGACAAGTCTAACTACCGGACCAACGTGCCTGAAGTTTGTATGGGATTTTTCAACAATTTACATGGAGAAAACCCACTAGTGCGTGTCTACAACTTTGTCGAAGACTACTAGTAAATCCGGCTTTGTTGAACGAAGTTATTAAACTTTTAACGAAGTGATGTCTGAGTCAGTTTTGCATGGGGCCTAACAGCGCATGGTTGTGTATCAGTACTCGAGTCCCGCGAATTATACATTTTTGTGAAATAAGGGTTAGATTTAGCTGAATAGTATGCTTACAAGAATTGTAGTAAATAATACGAGTTATGTTTTGGTTAGAAAATTTTAGTTCCACTTGTGACCGCATAGAGGGCGCCACCACTAATTTTTCATAGAAGAGAGATAAAGTATCAAGATGTTCGGAAGAAATACTCAAAAATGCCTGTTCTACAACTTTGTAGAAGACACCAAGTTTCTATCTCTCTTCGTTGAAAAGTTAGTGTTGGCGCCCTCTATGCGGTAACATATGGAACTAAAATTTTCTAATCAAAGCATGACTCGTATTACTTACTATAATTCTTCTGAACATTCTATTGAGCTAAACCTGACGATTATTTCACAAAAATGTTTAGTTCGTGTGAATCGAGTACTGATACACAACCATGCACTGTTAGGCCCCATGCAAAACTGACTCAGGCACTACTTCGTTAAAAGTTTAATAACTTCTTTTAGCAACGCCGGATTCACTAGTAATCTTCGACAAAGTTGTAGACAATTAAATTATCTTTCTTGTTTTCACTTACAGTGATAATACGATGCATACAGTGCCACCTAGCGGCGAAAATGCGCACTAGTGGGTTTTCTCCATGTAAATTGTTGAAAAATCCCATACAAACTTCAGGCATGTTGGTCCGGTAGTTAGACTTGTCCGATTTGCTTCAAATTTGGTGCAAGTACTCCTGGTGGGACTAGGAATCGACTCAGAGGTGGGCCGATAGGGGTCATTTTTTTCCTGTCACTCTAATATTCATGCAAATAACTTGGTTCATGGATTTAGGTAGGTGTTAGCTTAATTGACTTTCCGATGACCCTTTTCGTATACAGAGCCAGACATGTTCCGAGGTCATCGTTACATCAACCAGCCCCGGAATGGCCAAAAATGACCAAATGGTTCCAAAACCACGAGATGCAGTCAGCTGATGCAATTCTAAGAATGTTGGTACCCATATTGCCAGTATTCCATTGAAATTCACAAATACTATCCCCAAAGCCGGCGTTACACTTTTGGCCCGAGTGGGTAGTAAGACAAGTATAAACTGAGTAAGACAAGTATAAGTTCATCGCATTTTCTCATACACATACTTGCATTGCATTCCCATAAAATCATTTCTGGTATGTTTGTACAATCGGTGATACATCGAGGGTTTCGAATGCGCGTGTTATCGACCCGAGATACATGTGTGATTGATTTTAAATTGGTCAGTCCAAAGTTTCGAGTGGGTAATTACCCACTCGGTTATTTTCAATTGGGTAGTACTACCTATATTACCCACATTATCCGCCTGCCCTGTGTATTCCAGCACTGGAACATGTTTCCGGAAATCCGGGTTCACGGGAATCGAATGAATTAATTCTATGTTTTGTGAATTTTTTCACGTGAAC
The DNA here is from genome assembly GCF_030247195.1 of Topomyia yanbarensis. NCBI lineage: Eukaryota > Metazoa > Arthropoda > Insecta > Diptera > Culicidae > Topomyia > Topomyia yanbarensis. The sequence continues at coordinate 78,685,558 of NC_080671.1, forward strand.
GTATTAGGCCTATGTACGAATTTGCATATTATACACTTAAAGCGGATCATCGGGAGCGTAAATAAGTTTGTTTGTTTCGCTCTCGAACTGTGAGCGAAATGCTCCCAAATGATTCGTTAGTGTTCAACCAATCTTATACTTTGTCACCGTTGTACTATCGTATGACAAGTGCCATCTAGCACCTTTCGAGAAAAAAAACGATTTTTAAAGTTAGAGATTGAATATCTTGAAACTTATAATTGGTAGAAAAATTCAGAGAAGACAAATGATGCTTTCATCTATTCTGCATTAATCTCTCAAATATTACAAATATGTCTATATCGAGAGCTTTTGATAAAAATGTAAAATTTGTATGACGTGTCATAATTATGCATTGAAAATTTTCCATCAAATATTAAGTTTTACTCATATCTTCTGCTTAATCTGGTCTAGAAACAATCGGTGAGATGCATTTTTAGGGAAATTAGTCAAGGAATCTAGAAGAAATAGTAATTTTTAAGTACTGTGCCGCCAAATTCGACTGCTGTGTAGTAGGCATTCCACAAGACGTTTGTTTGACGTTTCAGCAGTAGGTTTGTCAACACATTGCAACTGTGTCGGTGTCTTAGACGTCAAATAACTCAATGCTTAATTTTGACAGCATGATAGAAACAAATTTACATGCGGACAGTAAGAAAGGTCGAAACATTTATCAGTGCTTGCGTGCAATTGCCATTTTTTTTAACCCAAAATAAAGTTTCGAGTATAAAAAATGTGCGGCAATAAAAAACAATAAGTGCTTTATTTTGGTCAGATTGCATTACTTTTGGAATGACTACCAAGAATCGCTATTGGTTAACTTCGCAACTTTTTGAAACAAACTGAAACTGCGCTAACATAACTCAATCTAATCGCCCACCAAAATCTCCAACTAACATCCGTCTGTCAGTAGGCGCAAATCCAGTTCAGTTCGCTGGTGCTTTCGGAATATGAAAACTTTGTTGTGTCAATAGACTCCTTTCCCTGCGTACATTCAACCCGAAAACATTTTACCAGGAGAATTTCACCCGTATCAACCCAACGCACACACAAGCAGAAAAATAAATTAATTTATCCCAATGCAACTCACACACGTCGCATCTTGCAGTGCTGAACTTAGTCCAAACCCACCCTTGGTACCAACTTTGAAAATCATCGTGTGTACGCGACTCGAAACTATCGCATTTCTACACGCACAGGGCGAAGAGCACGTGATAAACTTTGCACACAGCAAAGAAACGGACATAGGTTTAACTGTGTGCGAGTTAATGACACCACTGCCGAAAATCCATCCATAGCGTCTACAGTCGGTATTAACACGCACACAGTCAAATCATGCAAAACTTGCACCCGCTTCCTTTCTGTGTGCAAATTTTATTGTGCACTCTTCGCCCTGCTCGATTTGAAAACTTCAATGTACACGAACGATTGTACCATTTCGGTCGATACAGTCATTATGTTGCTCGTTTGGCAAGCGAGTGACGAATGACACGGAAACGAGGCACCTCTCCTTATAAACTATTCGTATTTGATGTATTCACTTAGGTGCGATTGTGTGCAAATACTAACGTTGCCGAAAATCAGTAGTGTTTATTGTACCGTCCGGACATTATAGTTGTGATGTTGCTCGTTTGGGATAAAAGCAACAACTGATTTCAATGGGTACCCCGAGCAAACAACAATCCCATAATTCTCCCATGCTCATGGTCCAGATTAATCCCCACTGTATGGTGTTTTGACAGTGTTTGAAATGGGTGCAACCCATGGATACACCATTATCATGATCCATGGTCCCATATTAAAACTATATATTGGGGTATTTATAAGTTTTTTAGACCATTTTATGTTGTTTTGATGGCTGTGAAATTTGGTGCGGACTATATTCATGGTATTTTTATGAAATTGTATGGTGTTTTAACCCATGAGAATTTCCTCGGGACGCGGCACCTCTATTTATATGACTTTTCGTGTTTTATTGAGCAACTGAAATAATTCTTATTGACGGCTTTGCCTGAAAACATCTGCTTTACGAATGGAAATTTCCATTTTTGGTGAACTTTTCACCAAAAATGGAATTAATCGGCTACTTTTATTGCACAGATATTAAATTATAAGCGGCAGTTTCTGTATAAATATGTATAAATGATTAAAATCCATCTAGTAATAGCGGAGCGTAACCACCACTACAAGTAATCGGACCTTAGCCTTGTTTTCTCATTGTTCGCTATTTGCCACCACGGCTTACATATACTACACCCAGCCAAATCATACAGCGAGATTCATAAGAATTATCTTATGATATATAGAAAAATAACAAATCTTTCTTTTCATAAGATGATTATGAAAAAATACGACTTTATTGGGTATTGCATACGTTACTCGCTAGAGTTTCATACGAGCATCTTATGATTCACATAAACATAAGAGAAATATATAGTTGTTATGAATAGATTAATAACAAGCTTTCCGAAATTTTAACAATTATATTTCCAGCAGGCGTTGTTAAATTTTTCCTACAATTGTACATATTTGTTAGGTGTATTTTTAATAATTGAGGTTAGGTTTATCAACTCACGTTTAGTATTCAACGATCTCGCTTATCCGGATTTCGATCTGCAGGAGTAGCTCCTTATTTTAATCATCAATACTAGTTTTAATTAAGATTTAGTTTAATTTAGCTACTAGGTTTAAATCTTTAGAAATAGTTACCTGATAGTTTAACGAGTTTGATTTAGTATTAGTTATCAAGCTCGTGAAAATAATCTTCAACTCAATCCTATATTATATTACAAATTCACATTATAGTTTTTAGATTAAATTTATAATAATAAAGTAATTACCGTTGGTAGAAATTCACATTAGCTTTAAGTGTAGTTTTAAGTAAAAAAATAATAAATTTTAGATAGCTTTAAATTTGATACATATTTGTTGTAGAATGAAGAATAATGATCCTGTCTCGCGTGTTAGCAGTCCTTCAGCTGTCAATCAGTCACAATCCTCTTGTTGGCCTCGGGTGTGTCCGTAACGCTGGCAAAGAATGAGGAGCTTTCCCCAAAGGGCGTAACACTCCCACCCAGTACGCTGGATGTCGTATCCTGCTTACTCTCATTTGCTCCGAGGTCTAGAACTGCCAGCTTAACGGCTGGACGCTCGTAGATACCCTGCATGGTTTGCACCGTTGCTCTTCGAACTTGGCCGTCCTTGTTCTTAGTCGCAACAATTCGACCTTTGGGCCACATGTTTCGTGGTAAGTCCGGATCAACGATGACAACAATATCACCTACTTGGATTGGTCTCACTGGTTGGTGCCACTTAGTTCGACGACAAATTGTTGGCAGGTATTCGCGAACCCATCTTTGCCAAAAATGGTTTGCGTAAATCTGTGAAGTTTTCCAATTATTGCGTAACGTTGCGGGCTTGTCGTCAAAAATGACCAGAGGTTTGCAGCCACTGGAAGAACCAACTAAAAAATGGTTCGGTGTTAGAGCCGGTGCAGACTCATCATCGATAGGAATATATGTGAGCGGTCTAGAATTTACGGTGTTCTCAATTTCCACCAGTGTATTTCTCAGGACTTCATCTGTAGGATGACGTGGAAGATGCATCTGGTTGAGAATTTTTTTAACGGATTGTACTAATCTCTCCCAACAGCCTCCAAAATGTGGAGAGTTTGGGGGATTAAACGACCATTTTAGTTCTGACGATACAAATTCGCTGAATAGTTTCTCGTGGTCGATTTTCTGCAGCGCTTCTTGTAGCTCACGACTAGCGCCGATGAAGTTGGTTCCTCTATCGCTGAAAATTTGTAACGGTGTTCCACGACGCGCCATGAAGTTCCGTATAGCCATTATACATGAGTCAGTGTTTAGTGTGTGTGCTATTTCGATGTGGATAGCTCGAACCGTCATGCACGTAAGAAGAACGCCCCATCGTTTCTCTACTCGTCGACCCACAATTACGAAAAGTGGACCGAAATAATCCACACCTGTATATGAGAAGGGTTTGGTATAAGCAGCCAGCCTGGCTAAGGGTAAATCTGCCATCATTGGAGGTTCCGGTTTTGCTCTGCTGTTCTTGCAAGTTTGACACTCCTTGCGAATCTTGTTGCAGAGTCTACGCAATCTGGGGATCCGATATTTTTGTCGAAGCTCGTTCACGACAGTTTCATGGTTAAGGTGGTGATATCGATCGTGTACCGAGCGTACGATAAGTGTAGTAACAGGGTGGTCTCTTGGAAGTAAAATGGTATTGGTTGCGTATGGGCCTGCAAACGCGCAATGTTTACCTCTTCCTCGTATTCGCAATAGCCCTCGATCGTCCTAGTATAGCGACAAGCCACATATTGTACTACTCGACGGCAACTTAACTCGGCTCGTTTCGGCTGACTTTGCCACTATAGCCATTTCTTCAGAATATGCTGCTAACTGAACTTGCCGAAAAATAAAACTTTCTGCAATTCGCATTAATTTCGCATAATAGTTTATTTTTCATGCTTCATAATACCAATAATTTATTGAAACGCTAATCTATTTTACCCTGCATTATTCCAAGGATCCTATTAGATCCCGCTATGAATTATATATGTATCAATAGGGTATTTCTTGCTGAACATAAAAAAAATAAATTTAGCTGCTACTACCTGCTACTCTACAAACCATAGCCCCTTAAAGTTAGCCCAGAAAAACTAAAAAAACAGACATACACCCTTAAAACGAAGAGATAGCGAGTTGGTCTATTTCGCAAAAAGGTGTGTTTTGAAAGCATCAACAACTTTCTAGAACATCGAGAAACTGTAAAAAATCAAATAAAAAAGATACAATGAAAAAACCCTTTTTAAGGGGGTATTCCGACATGTACTTCAATTTCACCCAATAACTTTTTTCGCTTAACAGATAGCCATTTCGCTACTTCAACAAAGTTTCATAAAATCATTTCGTCTACAAACTTTCCATACATGACTATCAATTTTGGCAACAACTTGCAAAGTTATTTTTTTATATGCGTATATACCCCCTTAAATAAAATTTTTCCAACATTATATTAAACTACTTAAAAAATGAAGAAAACTTTCCGAAGACATCAAAGTGCCATAACCAATAGTTTCGTCGCAAATATCAATGTCCGGCTTTTTTTGATTCCGTCCCACTGTGCGATGGTCCGAATTTAGCCAACAGAGTACGTCCCGCGAGTCTGTCCAAAAAAATCGTTCATTGATTGTCACGCGATGACGTTCCGCTATCGTCTTTGCCAACCGCGCTCCAATCACCGCAGCCTGCAATTCCAGTCGAGGTATGGAAACATATTTTAGGGGTGCAACGCGTGTTTTCGCAGCCACGAATGCACACTCAATTACTCCTTGCTCTTCAAATCGAAAATAGCCGACAGCTGCAAATCCATTTTCACTCGCGTCGACGAAGATATGGAGTTGCAGTTTATTTGATTCCATTGATGAAGTTTTGACACGATAGCACCTCGGAATAGAAACGGTGTCCACCTTCGTCAAAACTCCAAGCCACGTACGCCATTTCACGAATTGCTTATAAGCTATTGGCTCATCCCATGCCGTACCGGCACGCCATATCTCCTGTAGAAGAACTTTTAAGTACATTAGTACGTTGGCGAGAAATCCTAGTGGATCGAAGATGGACATCAGAACTCGCAAGACTTCACGCTTCGTAGGGATTGTCTGGCCGGATAACAATTTCACATCTGCTCTCTTGGGAAATCTGAAGGTGAAAGTGTCGGTCTTTGTATTCCACCACAGCCCAAGAATCTTTTCGGTTGCCATCTGAGAATTTACGTTCAGATCCTTCTCCGAAGTTTGTGGTCCGTTTAAAGCAGCTAGCACTTCATTGGAATTAGAAAGCCATCCACGTATCTCGAATCCCGCTTGTGCATGAATGAAGCGGACATTTGTTGCAATATCAACAGCTTCCTTTTCCGTTTCCACGCTGGATAGCATATCGTCCACATAGTGTTCGTTAATGATGGCATCGACAGCCGCAAGCATCTTGTGCACGAAACGTTCAGCATTCTTGTTTTTCACGTATTGGGCACAGCTAGGAGAGCATGTTGCACCAAACGTCATAACAGTCATCACGTACACCGATGGTGTTTGATCTTGAGGTCCACTTTTCCATAAAAACCGCTGGCAGTGCTGATCATCATTGTTAATTTGTACCTGGTGGAACATCTCACATATGTCTCCTGAAACCGCTATTCGATACTCCCGGAAACGATGGAGGACTCCAGGTAAGGATGTTAACTGGTCGGGCCTTTAAGTAGAAAAGTATTTAGCGATACTCCATGGGCTTTGGCCGCAGCATCCCAGACGATTCGCAATTTCGTTGGTTTATTAGGATTCGTCACAGGGAATATAGGCAAATACCAAGCACGATCTCTCGGCACATTTTCCTCCTCAGATGATAATTTCCTTATATAGCCTTTAGTCTCATAGTCCCGAATCATAATTCGCAATGCTGTAGCCATCTCAGGTTCACGTGTCATACATAAGATTTTATCGAGATTCCCCGGAGGTGTCGATAATGCTTTGAAATATCCTCAACAGACATCGTTTGCGACGGTAACTGAAGACTTTCTACCGTGTGAACCTTGCAAAGACTGGTCCGGCCACTGGAATCATTCACCCCTGATATCTCTACGACGCACTTGACCGAGTTTGATTCATATCTAGCCTGTCCACCAGTCCAATTGATACATAAAGGGTAATTTTCTCCCGAAATATTGAGCTCTTCCAATAGATCGTGCTCCATGAGTGAACAAGTTGACCCATCATCCAGGAAGGCATATGTGGTTACCGATCTCCCTCTTCCATGTATTGTAACCTTTACGTATTTGAGCATAACTGTACCAAGACAACAGTAATGAGTATTGCATGATGGTGTGTACCCGGTCAAAGGGCTGTGCTGATTCGCGGAAGCATTGCTTTGTTGCTTGTGCCGCTCATCATCGTGGAGATGTGGGTGGTGTAGGTACAGACACCCGTTCTTTCTGCAGGGATTGTTTACTGCGCAAGAATTAAAATGTTTCTTCAAGCATTTTCTACACCCTTTATTATTTTTTACAATCGCCCATCGCGACTTTGGGCACATCTTTAGGAATCCTTCGCATTTATCCAGCACTTTGCAAGACTTTCCGCATGCAAAACAAGCTTTCAGACTCGGTTTCCTTTCATCTGTATGAGTATTCAGATATGCGTCGTCTCTCCGGCCTCGCTTCTCGATCGGCCGGTTACACTTGGAACCGACAAAGGCAGGTCTCGTAACTTTGCTCAGCGCATCTACTAATTTTCCTATCCATTCACTAAAATCGACGAGAGAGGCGGATCGCTTGGATTGGCGAAAAAGTGCCCAGTTCACTTTAATGGTGGGAGGCAAATGATCTACCAATTCTTGCAGTAGAGCCACGTTATACAGACACTCGTCCATTTCACATGCCTGCACAGTAGCACAAAGGTTTTGTACTGCAACCCCAAAGTCAATTATTGTTTCCATCCGGTCCGCTTTAGGTGCTGGCATCGCTCTAATCCGTTTAACTAGTGTTTCTACTATTGACTCAGGATTTCCAAATAGCGTCCTCAGCCGTTTGATTATCACGGGTACATTTTCTGGGTGCAATAGCAGGCTCTAAACGGCGCTGAAAGCTCGATCGTGGAGACATCTTTCCAGTCGATCCAACAGCTCATCGTTTCGAAATGCACACATTCGTGTTGTTCTTTCATACGCTGCAATGAAACGAGGCCAGTCCTCTGGGTCGCCTCCAAACCTTGGAAGATCCTTAACAGTCTGTCGAGCGGCTAGGTGTCGGGTATCCAGCGGCTCCAATCCTTGCCGAGGATGTAGACTAAATACCGATGCCAGCGACGAATGAGAGTTTCTATGATTTTCAGCTACCGGTGACTCGTCGATCGCGGCTGAATGCTCTTTAGGATGCTCTCCCAGATTGACCTTTTCAAGCCAATCAGCTATTTTCGATACATCTCCAACGTCCTCTACCGAATCTCCGTCACTTTGCTCTATTTGCTCCTGCTGCAAAGCTAATCTTTCCTCGAGCTGTCTTGTCTCCAGAGCTTGTTTTTCCTCCAGCGCCTTACGTTGAAGCTCATACAACCTAGCAGAGTTTCTGGAAGCCCTGGACGACGCCTTACTCTTCGTTTCAAAATTTCCTCCTTGAGTTTGGTTCTCTCTAGCAACATCTTGGAAACTATTGTAGTTTTTCTTGATTGCGCCAGTGTGATTTTGCTGTGACATACCGGCTTCGAATGACGACGAGATCGGTGGTAGTTTCATACGATTCTCATACTGCTGCACGAGAGTGAGAATTTGTTGCTTGTGTTTTGTTCGCTCGCTCATGAGAGCTTGAGTAATCTGCTGCAGCTGTTCCCGCATTTCCTGATTGGATTTATCCATTTCTTCACGCAGTCGTTGCTGCTCAGTAGCTATAGCTTGGCTAAGGATATTTTGTTCCATTATACTCATTTTGGATATTGGAGTAGACGTAACGCCTGACGTCGAACGAGTGCCGACTTCGGTTAGTGCTTTCAATTCTTGGTCTGTCACAACTTTTCTAGTCTGCTGCCGCTGTAGCCCTTGCTGCTGCTGCTCACCGATGGTTGCTGCAGTTGCTGCTTGTTCTTCTGCTGCTGCTGAAGGTGTTGTTCCTTTGCTTGGAGAATTCGCTTTCCCTCGTCGAGCGATTTTTTAATGCACCGTCTACAATTCCAATCCTCGTTCTCTATATCGTCAGTAACATGGACGCATTCGTAGTGGAACCACTCGTCGCAGTCATCACATTGGACCATCCGGCTGTGGTCCAGCTTTCGACACTCTCCACAACTGGCCCCGTTTTCACCAGGGGAGTCACTAATTATCTTTCCACCTTTCGATCGTTTAGGCATTCTGGCTACGTTTCAGAAGATATCGTACTCCGGAAGATAAACGAAAAATTTAATTTGTTATGAATAGATCAATAACAAGCTTTCCGAAATTTTAACAATTATATTTCCAGCAGGCGTTGTTAAATTTTTCCTACAATTGTACATATTTGTTAGGTGTATTTTTAATAATTGAGGTTAGGTTTATCAACTCACGTTTAGTATTCAACGATCTCGCTTATCCGGATTTCGATCTGCAGGAGTAGCTCCTTATTTTAATCATCAATACTAGTTTTAATTAAGATTTAGTTTAATTTAGCTACTAGGTTTAAATCTTTAGAAATAGTTACCTGATAGTTTAACGAGTTTGATTTAGTATTAGTTATCAAGCTCGTGAAAATAATCTTCAACTCAATCCTATATTATATTACAAATTCACATTATAGTTTTTAGATTAAATTTATAATAATAAAGTAATTACCGTTGGTAGAAATTCACATTAGCTTTAAGTGTAGTTTTAAGTAAAAAAATAATAAATTTTAGATAGCTTTAAATTTGATACACATTTGTTGTAGAATGAAGAATAATGATCCTGTCTCGCGTGTTAGCAGTCCTTCAGCTGTCAATCAGTCACAATCCTCTTGTTGGCCTCGGGTGTGTCCGTAACGCTGGCAAAGAATGAGGAGCTTTCCCCAAAGGGCGTAACAATAGTTTTGTCTTATGAAAAATCGGAGATGCATTATGGAAAATTGAATCATAGCAAACCGATTTGATGAAATAAATACCGCCTCTAATGATAGTCTTATGATTTACATACGTCCTGCTTGTGGCTAAAAAATATACGATATAGGGTAAAGTGCCTATTTTCACCATACTAAGCAGGGTGACTCACTAATTCATTAATTTCCCGGCCTACAATCAATGGAATGCGAAAAAATTGTTAAGAACCTTCGCTTCGTTGTTAAGAACCAATATATTAACACAAATGCGCTGAAAACAGTGAAATTCTCGTGTTTGAGCGCAACGAAAAATCGAATCGAGTGCCCCTATTGTTGCGCTACCATTTGACTCAATGCGTTGAACAAAGATGGCAGATACTGCTCTAACCAACGGCTTCAAATGGGTAGGGCGATAATAGAAACATGGCAAAAATGGGCTCAACACCCTACTTATGAAGTTCACTGTATTTTTTGGCTGAGTGTAGGCTAGCTCGTTAGAGTGTAAACATTTGGCTAACGGATGATCGGCACCTGGTAGACCACAAGGAAGCTATGCCGATGTCCAAAACCTTTGTTGTGCAAGGAAATTATGGTTAGATATGTTTTCTATGACTGCAGCCAAATTCTCAATTTTCGCTAATAATCACATGGATGCACTGATTATCAACTGTGACTAGTATAATTATAGCGTAATTTACGTCAAGAATCCATACACATTATTTTTTTTTCCACCGTAAGAGCTTAAATATTGTTAATTATTAACTTTCGAGAAATCCTTTTGTTTATCTCAACGATTTCTCTGACGTCACCAAAAACTGTCGATTCGCGGAGTAGCAAGCCTCGTTTCTGTGAGCCGTGTTGCTACTACCTGCCGAATAAGCAATTCAAATACAAACATTGCCACAGTTTGAGTACTGATTAAATACAAATAAATAAACTAACAAGTCAATAATGTGCTGACATAAAAAATATAATAGCTTAGTCGAATTCAGACAAAACCATAGAAGAGCTGGTTTGTTTTGTGTGTAATGCATCGCACCCTGCACAGCATCCATCGCCTTCAGATTATTCAAATTTTAATTTCCCACGGGTAGTAACACGTGAAAAATACAAAAACCAAAAGAAAGAAGAAATTATCGAAACAAAGTAATGAAAAAACGAACGACCTTGTATCCTTTTACCCACGCTGACTTTGTTCAGTTTCTTTCTCACACCAACCGATCCGTTTCGCCGTGAACAAATTATTTCACAACACTAAATGGAACAACGCTTCAGCGCGATAGCTCGGTCTCCTCCATCTTACGTCGAAAAGGATCCCAAATGCCTGGGAATATAGAGAAAAATTCACTCAGCTCCGTCCGGCAGCCGACTGACAGCAACTTTTCTTGTTCGCGCAATAATCTCGATTTGTGATTTACTACCGCTGTCGAGGCATCGGCGGGTGCTCCCTCACTCGAACCATCTTTTCAGTCTTCACCGGTCATCGGTTCAGTACTAGGTACTGATCCAGGACCGATGAAACGTTGGGGGGCTTTCGGTACACAAAGGATACCGCCGGCCGGGCAGCAGTTGCGGAGCAGCAGTAGGGAAAAAAGTCACACAACTGCACAGCAAAGTGGAACCGAGATCGCCTTCGCCTTCGCTGCATCCCGAAACAACGACAAAAAACGACATTATATGGTAGTAATCGAACGAGGAATCCCAATCGAAGTGGATTCCGCCGGCTGGCTGGAGCACCGCGAGAGTCCAAAGATTTATGCTACCAATAAGGGGTGGCAGCAATCCGGCCAGCGAATTAAGTGGAAGCGAAAAGGGCAGTTCCGAAAAAAAAGAACATGGAAATTTTAAATGGCCCTCGAGGGCTACAAACGGTTTGACCGAAGCAGGCTATGTCGTCGAGCTTTCGGGAAGAGATGCAAAACCGAGCAGACAACAGTAGCCAGATGCTGCGCGCCGTTCGGGCTGCTGAGACGGTGTTCAAGGGATTATTGAGTTTGCTCTGTAATAATTAAGATTGGATAACTGTTGAGTTTCACTCAAAATTAAAACGGAATGCATACAAGTAATAAACAAAGAGTAGCGTTTTTATAATTACTTTATAAAAAAAGCAAAACCTACCCTTTTCGGAACTTTGTTTCTCATATCTGTCTGACTTTGGTGTCTAATCTTTGTCTACCAGACAATTGCAGTGCAAGTAAGAGAAACCCGTTCTACATATGATTAAATTACTTCAACAAAAATCCACACAAACTGGAATGAATAAAGACTCAACCAAGAAATTCGCTATTCGTGCCAACCGGCTTGATCGTTGACAAGCGCCAGTCACGTCAAAAACACCATGAATTAATTCTCCGTCATGACAAGATCTGGATTTAGAACACACTTCAAAGCATATTTCCAAAATACTCCTTTTGTGGAATAAACACCAAAATACCTCCCGTCTAGCTGAGACTAATAAATTAATTTGCTGCTAACGAGCTCATCCATGTAAAAGAAACAATTTTGCTTGAGTTTTTTTTCCTTCTACGTTAAACAAAAACAAAAGTATTCTAAAGTACAACACAGCACACGTACCCAAAAACTTGTATCACCTCCAAATGATGCTGAATCATTCGTTCTGAAGATAGAACCAGACAGAGCAGATGCAGGAAAAAAATCGCTCTGTTCCACAATAAAATCCGCAACCGTCGGATTCATATAAGTTCGGTGAAATTAGGCATAAACCATTCGTGGATTTGAAAGTACACATTTTTGAATCCGAAAATTGTGCTCATGAGCTACCCCGCTGTACGAACTACTAAACACATGCTCTTCGTGATTTCCGCCGTAAATCATACCCACATTTAAAAGTGTCCCCCCAGATTCGGTGACATTAATCATCTTAATTTAACTTTAAATGACGGCATTTAATCCAGTTTTCAGTGTGCGGTGTGTCTGTGTCGTCGCGGTGCTACCACATTTTATGTTTATTTGTTTTCTTCTATTTTTTTTCCAACGTTTTACACGTATTCAGTAGCACAACAAAGGGCCGTTCGTTGATCTAGAGTCTACACGGTCTACAATTTATTACGACCGCTTAGCTTCAAAATTGCAAATTAAAATATTTCCAATTAGATGAATAGTGCATACTTTGTACTTGCCAAAGGGACGTCGTACCATAGTGCGAAGAATTTTAATTTTATTATAGAAGTAAACACGTTTATCGTTCACGTTTGCATATAATACATACAACGGAGGCTCAGTCAAGCATCGCTGCGGAGCAGTTGTGTGGAAAAACATTAAAATATTTTTTTAGCATCGCTCAAAAAGGGAAATTTGCCATTCGATGTTTTTCTTCTCTACTTGCTCACTGCTACATTTCCTACAATGGTTTTACAAAGGGTCCTTCTGGGGGCCAAGACGGTGATGATATGGTCATAATTCATTGCGCATCGTGTTGCTATGGTTGATGTGAAAAGATAAGGTGAAATAATTCAGCATCGTATTTATACCTAAGCACGGCTATGGACTTAGTAGTTTAGCGATTTTTGGAGATTAGGCATTGAAAGTTCTTCAGCCAGGTTTTAAAAAAATATTACATAATCATATTAATTCTGATGTCTTGAAATTGACACTAAAACTGAACAAAATTTTGGATTGATGAAAACACTTCCAAAACTAAGGCAATACAATAAAAAGGGGTCTGCCACAATAGATCAAAACACTAATGGTCGCAGCGGAATGTGTACTGTACACCCAACAGAAAAAAGACAAAAGAAACTAAAAATCCATGCGGCGTCTGCGGATCTGAAAGTGAAACATAAGAGTATCTGCTCTGCGAATGCAGTGAATTGATACAACGCAGACTAAGAGTCCTCGGTAAAGGAAGATTGGAGCATTTTGATATTTGGACTGCAAATCTCAAGCAGGTAGTAAACTTCATACCCAGTGGAGAGCCTAACTGCGAAGAGTGTGTATCTCAATAACGACAATCACTCATCAATAGTGGATTAAGGAAGGGGCATATCACAATAGATCTAAATACTGGTCGCAGTGGTTCGTCTCCAACAACAAAAAATCCTAAACATATGTCCATGTTACAAGAAAGGCTGTAGTGTATCGTCGATGTATTGGTTTTGAATTTGATATTTAATAGTTATTAGCAGTGGCGTAGTAAGAAAAATTTTCGGGGGGCTATGAAATTTTTTTTATACATTTGAAAAAATGTTCAAAAATATTCTGAGCAGGAGAAAAAATGTTCAAAAACCAACAACTCAGGGAACGGGTTTGGGTAGTCAAGGTAGGAAAGCTAGCTGTTGGTATAGAATAAATGCTCTTCCTCTACGAGGACAATCTGGGCAGCAAACTTCAGACTGTCAAATTTACTGAGCCCTTTAGTTCCCTTGTACCATTCAGTACCACTTCCTCGTTGAGCTTCCGAATGGTTCGCGAACTACTCGGTCTAGTTTTCGACGCTAGATCTAGCCTACTCCGACGAAAAGTTCCCCGGCGAGAGAAGTTCGAGCCAACCAGCCAGGTGCTGCGGTCAGTTCGGCGATTCCGGTAGAGTAGGCGTCCGGTTTGCTGGATCCCCGGCGCGACTGGTGGTGTATCGTCGCGGTCCACGCGGTCTCGTTCCCGGCGGTGAATCTGACTGTAAGCTAACGGAGAGGTCCCAGACGAAAGAAGTTCTCCCGATACCGATTCTTATTTGGTTTCAGTACCACAACTTCTTGATCCCTTTGACTTCGTAACCGGTGCCATTTAGCACCGCAACTCCTTTAAGCCATTAAGTTCTCTTCTTGAGCCATTTAGCACTACTTCCTTGATGGTCCATTCAGTCCTCGACTTGTGCGCGAACAACTCGGTCTAGTCCCCGACGATGGACCTGACCTACTCCGACAGAGAATTCCCCGGCGAGAGAAGTTCTCCCGAGATCGAGCTAATCAGCTAGATACCGAGGTCAGCTCGGCGATTCTGGTGAAGCAGGGTATCTGATGCACTGATGCGCCGATGACCCGCGACTAGTGGTGTCTCGTCGCTGTCTACTCAGTCTAGTCCCCAGCGGTGAATCTAGCTTACGCTAACGGAGAGTTCCCTGGCGAAAAAAGCTTTCCCAATATCGATTCTTCTTTAGTTTTCGCTATTTTTCTATCGGAACAACCGGTGGGGTGCCGTGGTCGGTCGGGCGAATGGAGCGTGACGTCCGGTTCGCTGGTGTTTCGACGACTCATACTCGCTGCTCTTTTGCAGCCTATTCGACTAGTCCTCGGCGGTGGATCTAGCTTATACCTGCGGAGAGTTCCCTGGCGGTGATTGCTCTCCGGAAACCGTTGTTCGATGTCCATTCCGCTGTAAGACGGTGTCGATCTACATCAGCGGTTCTCAACCTTTTTCTTACCACGGACCCCTTAGATATCACACTGGGTTGCTGTGGACCCCACAGATAAACATAAATTTTGTATGCTATCAATATGTTATTTTCAATTTGTTAGGAAACAAGATTTGAAATTTCAATATGCACTCGGAAAAAATATTTCTCTTCGAGGACTCCCAGCAATGACTTCGCGGCCCCCTAGGGGCCCGCGGACCCCAGATTGAGAATCACTGATCTACATCATATCTCTGTTTACTGCGTTCCACGTCTCTACGTCGCTTGTCATTCTGTAGGCTACATTATCCGGGTTGATGTGCGGTCCTCCCGTTTTAAGTAGCTCCCTGCACGTCACTTTAAACCTCGGACTTTCAAAGACTTCAAACATCGGACAATCAAAGACGCTCCAGGCACAGTGTTGACGTTGCGTACCCACACCGATGAAGATACTCCTTAAACAGCCGTGGCTCAGTAGGAGCTGTTTTAGGTGGAAGGTCATCTCTCCGTGCTTTCTATTGACCTACGTCGACAGGATTGGATGAGCCGGTTGGTCCACTTTCCTTTCTCCGTATTATCCCATTCCTGCTGCTACGTCACCATCGAATCGATTCTCATCATCACGTTTCTGACGTTTCATTGATTGTAGCACATGATATCCTCCGTCAGGGTAATGCAGAATCATCTCGGCGTCAAGGCATACTGCCTCCGGTACGCAATCGCAACTCGTACGACCAGCAGTCGAAGAGTCCTGTTCAGCTTTTCGCGGTTTCACTTGGTTTTCAGCGCCGCACCCCAAGCAGGAGCCCCATATCGCAGTATCGATGACGAAACACTAGATAAAGACCCGACATTTCGCATGTGTAATCAACGTGGTTGTTTAAGCTCAATCAGTCGTCGATTATCACTCCCAATTGCTTCAGTGCACGCTTCGATGCATTCACATGCCCTTCGATGGTGATCTGTATCCGCTGAACCGCTTTGCAGTAGCTGTCCAACAACAAATCCGTCTTGTAGTGAGCTATTTGCAGCCTGACCCGTTCATCCAGCTCTCGATCGCATCTATTGTCTCCGTCACCGACACCTCCATTTCTTCAAGTGTCTCACCGTTATTGACACATCGTCCACGAAACCAACGATTTTCACTTTCCTGGGCAGCAGCAGTGTTAAGACCCCACACTGATAGAATATATTCGTAAATCGCTAGGAATTAATTTCGTACAAACAACTTTCATAAAATATACGAATTTTTCGAACATATGATGAACCGTTCGTAGTTCCATCGAAACTCTTTTATTTTGTATTACGAGTTTTTCGTGAAAACTACGAAACATCGATCGATCGATCCCAAAAGAACAATTAGAGGCTAATAAATACGAAAACTTTTCTAAGATAAACGAAAAAATTTCGTGCGACCAACGAAATCGTTCATAATATGGTCAAGGCTCCGAAAATGGCAACTACAGGCAAAATTATTTTTTATCAAATTTTGCGTCAAACTGTTTGTTTTCCGTATGTAAATAACCTCTAATATTAATATTGAATGGTGATCCCAGAAAAAAATTTCATGTCTGTCATTTATGAAAGCTTGTTGATGCTACTTGCATGACCTGAAAGTGACTAAAAGACCGTAAGGAGATAAAAAGGTAAACAAAATCCATATTTTCAACTTTTTGCTTGCAACTACATTTTTCTATCGTAGTCTAATTTAAATTTGATGATATTGCTTGAAAATTTTTGATGAATATGGATTATTGCTTATTTTCAGTTGTGAAGTAATGCAAACCAAATAACTTGTAACGTGACAGATCAAAAATTCAAAAAAGTTTTGTGGACCACACCAACAGCATGCATACAATGTCTAACCTGCATTTTTTCTTACTACTTTGAGTCTACTTTTTGAATTTGTATTGTGAAAACTTTAGAGTTTTATTAATTTTTAAGAAAACACAGTTTATCTTATGTAACGTGACAGATTTTTTCTGCTGTAAAGCAATTCTATCAAGTTTGATTCAATTGCGTCAATAGTGGTGACCATCTTTGATTCTGATGAAACCTTTTACGTTTCATGTATATGGGAGACTAAGTATTTTTCAATATTAAACAAACAATTTTTATACAAGAGTAATATTTAAAAAGGGCGTATGAGATCGTGAATGCACTACTTTCAATATATATTTATCGAAAATCGTCATTTGTGCAGCAAAACTATATGATAGCGAGTTCTAGGGAATTAATTGTTTTGTGTGAATATATTTTGGTGAAATTTAAAAAAAAAACAAAAAAAATGTTAAAAGCACAAACATATTGTCAAAAAAACAAAAAAAATGAAAATACAATTACAGAAAAACGTTTTTTTTTTGTTAACGAAAGCCTGTAAACTGATGAAACTATAATTGCACTATTAGGAAATTATTAGCATGAAAACATTTTTAACTTCAAGTATTCTTCTAAATTTCTTAGTATTTGCCAGTCATAAATATAATTTTCTTATACAATAATAATACTAAATATAATTTCGAAGCAAAATGGTTTTAAGAAAAAAAATTCGAAATATTTTGATTTTTTACAACAAAAATATCTAGTAGTGAAAATTCGCCCTTTCAATAAATTACTCACAAATACCAAACGCAAAAAACATAACACGTTTAAAATTTAATTGCAAATAAAAAAACTTTAAAATATAATTGCATCGTAGAGAAAATAACAATAAAAAGTTTAAACATATTTCAATAATTCTTTTAATTTTGAATTTTTATTTAATTTTTTTTTCTTTAAATAATTTAGTTATAAAATGTATTTCAAAATGGGTTTTCAATTCAAAATGCTCATGAAAAATTATCCTTCAAAATGCAGATGTTTTCAAGTTATTTTGGATTATCTTTCGACATAATATGTTACTTCGTGAAATTACAACCTTTTCAAAAGTTTTTCACGTTTGTTCATCAAAACCAATATGTTTTTTTTAAAAATAAACATGAATTTTCCCGTTAATACTCAGTTCCTAAATTAAGGATTATTTGTGTACGATTGTCTTGATATCCTTGCTTCAAAATGCAGAACTGTAACGTGACAGATTCTGGTTGTAACGTGACAGATCATTGAGAATACTCCATAAAATCGAAAACAAAGGTTTTCTTCAGGAAAACTATATTTCAAATTCTTCCTTGCTTTCTAAGCTTCAACTTAAAACTGTTTTCATGCAAATTTGGGGGCCAACGGAACAGACTTTTTCTATTTAGTCGGGCAACCTCCACACTATCTGCGAAAATTGTGTAACGTGACAGACGTATCAAAATGACAATAAATTGAAAACGGTTCATGATAGAAAAAAACTTTCTGTAGAAAAAATGTGCGGTTTAGTGACCTTAATAATGTGCAGTTGCGATAGAATATGGTTTTATTGTTTTTGCTGACTTATCTTATGAAATATGCGTAAAAATGTAACGTGACAGACAGAAGCCTTGACCATATACACAAACGTTTATTAAAATTAAAAAAAAACATTTCATTTCATTCACGAAAAATAATGTCGTTATCAACGATAACATTCGTGCAGTGTACATACATTAAATGTGTAAAATTTACGAAAGCTTTCGTTCACCATACGGCCATTCTTATTCATAAAATGAACGAAACTTACTATTTACAGGGCACGAAAATACTTCGTTGCAGAAAACGACGCATGAGTTCGTGCATTACATGATTCATTATATTCACGAATTTATATTATCAGTGCATCCCATTCCAAAGTGTTGGACAGAGAATGGAGCCCTGAGTAACGCCCGCTGCGATTCGCATCGCCTTCTGCCCTTTTGTCCGTCTGGTACAGCAGTGCTCTACTCTGGAAGTAGCTCTTCAGGATGCCACATTATTTTATGCCACGCTGCGCATCGGTCTATTCGAGGCTGGATGGCCCGGTGACTTCCGCCACGGTTGGTATTCCATCCGGACCGGGGGTTTTCTTTGATTTTAGTCACATCGACGTGTCTTTGAGCTCGTCGTTAGTCATTTGCCACTCGACTGTGTTACCTCCTTCTTCTTCGCCGTACGGTGTCGGTGACCAGGTATTTGTATCGTGATTCGGGAAGAGACCCTCAACGATTATCTTTAGCTTACCCGGGCATGTTTCAACTGGTGTCGACGAACCCTCGTCTTCGTCATGACGACTCAGTACGCGTTCCCCAGGGATTGACGTTTATTTCTCAGCACAGATACTTATGGCAATTGGCTTGCTAAGCTTGATCTCCCGTTTTAAAGAGTCCCTACCTTCTAGATGCGCTCCTCTCTCACTCTCCGATCTTGCGCTCTGAGCCCGCCTTCTGGCTCTAAGACAAACAGCGTGTAGCGTACTAAGTTACTCATTTAACCAGTAAGCTGCACACCGTCTACTGCATAGCCCTAGTTTTCGTGACATTGTAACGTCACAAGCCATCACAATCCTTCTTGTTAGCCGTCAGCCGTATCAACGTACTTGATTCCGTAGTTCGCCGAGGTTCTCGTTAAAGGCTTTCGTCTTCCACTTTACCTTGCCGCCCGTCTTTCTTCGTGCTGCAGTAGGGTTCCATTGGCCGATGCGGTAGCGAATCGCCTGGTGGTCTCTATGGGGATACTTCTCTCACACTCTCCAGTCCATGTTCGCCGTCAGTCAAGGACTACAGAATGCGGCGAAATTTCTCTCGGTACCGATATCCGTTTCGTGAACCATTAAGCTCCTAGCTCCTCGCTTCGCCGCGATCTACTCGTTATAGTCCTCGGCGGTTGAGCTAGCCTCCACAACGTGCCGAAAGGAAGGTGTCGAGTCTGCAGTCAATTTTCACTACAAGGAAATATTTTCACAAGATAACTTTTGCAAATGAAACTTTGAGAATTTCATTTAAAATATAAGGCATTTTTTTGTTCAACATATTCAATTTTTTCAAATTTCTCCAAAATATTTCGGGGGGGGGGGGGGGGGGGGTTTCGTCCCCAAACCCCCCCCCCCCGCTACTACGCCACTGGTTATTAGGGTGGGGCAAAATGATCTTTTTTTCAGCACAGCACTTTTTTGGTTCCTTTTGAGGTCCCAAACAACTGTGCAAAATTTGGGGTCGATTGGTGTTGACCCGGCGTAGCGCATTGCGTTTGAAATTTGTATGGAGATTAGTATGGGAAAACCTACATTTTTGTATTTTAAATTCTACAGACTACAATTCTTCCTGTAGTATGCCACCAAATAGATAGAAGTATAGTCCAGGATATGCTGAACAACTTTGCCGAAGGATGTATGGTGTTAGAATGTCTCTAAATCAAGTTATAGCTGTTCAAAGTTCAATACATCGAATTAAATGCCAAAAATCATTTTTATTGCCAACACTGCGGAGTGCGGGTGTACCAATGGAATTTCATATAGAATTCCAAAATAACATTATATATTTTAGATTTACCACATTGGAATGTTTGGATGAATTATTCAAAAGCCTTAGCTCAATTTCATGAGCGTAGGTAGTTTAGCAATAGGGCGTAGTGAGGAGTGAGGGGGGACTTTAATATGTAGAAATTCGAACTGAAATGTTGTCGAGTTGGAATGTTCAGGTGAATTATTTCAAAACATTTACACATTGTCCTACGCATAATAGTAACGATGAAATAAAACATACTGTATCCCTTTGCCTTGACTTTTATCAATAGAAGTTACGTTACAGACTGAATCAACTGATGTCGAGTTGATATGTCAGAGGATTATATTTCGGTATAATATGCATGATTTGATAACATGCTCATTTCTATGTTGTTCGATCACGAGGCGTGAGGCTAATGTCTGGATTTCAACATGAAATCCACCAGATCCCTACATCAATTTTTGCTTCAGGTGATCGAACAGCATCGAAATGAGCATCCCATCAAATCACAGTGCGTATTGAACTGAAATATAATCAATGCAATCCTCTGACATATCAACTCGACATCAGTTGATTCAGTCTGTAACGTAACTTCTATTGATAAAAGTCAAGGCTAAAGGATGCAGCATAATTTATTTCATCGTTACTATTATGCGTAGGACATTGTGTAAATGTTTGGAAATAATTCGTCTGAGCATTCCAAATCGACAACATTCCAGTTCGAATTTCTACATTTTAAAATCCCCCCCCCCCCTCACCCCTCACGTCCTATTGCTAACCTACCTACGCTCATGAAATTGACCTAAGGCTTTTGAATAATTTATCCAAACATTTCAATGTGGTAAATATAAAATATATAATGTTATTTTGGAATGCAATATGAAATACCATTGGTACACCCGCAGTGTTGGCAATAAAACTGATTTTTGGCATTTAATTCGATCTATCGAACTTTGAACAGCTATAACTTGGCTTAAAGACATTCTAACACCATACATCCTTCGGCAAAGTTGTTCAGCATATCCTGGACTATACTTCTATCTATTTGTTGGCATACTACAGAAAGAATATTAGTCTGTAGAATTAAAAATGCAAAAATGTAGGTTTTCCCATACTAATCTCCATACAAATTTCTAACGCAATGCGCCATGCCGGGTCAACACCAATCGACCCCAAATTTTGCACAGTTGTTTGGGACCCCAAAAGGTACCAAAAAAGTACTGTGCTCGGTTGATGTGGCTATGATTACGTTTTTCCATATAACAATGCCCCACCCTAATAGTTATTCACATGTTACAACTTATTCTAAGTAGAATGGATATTCGAGAGTTCGAAGTATTCGAAGTTGTCGGTTGTCACAGTAAAGATGGACTTGTCCCTCTATACCAAGACAAATTCTAGTGAGCTCGGGTGATTCGTAGTTATGCTGCCTAAGCTCGACCCTCATTAGCGGAAGACAAAAATTAAGCCCGTACGATATTAAGCCTATTCTAATGACCCTGCCACTTCTAGTTTTCCGATCTGTTTACTTCACATCCTTGCTCTCACTTGAGTATTATGGCTCTAATTTTCATAACTTTCCCTACCTAGTAATCTCTAGCTAATTGAATGTCTTTAAAATGTAAAAAAGAAAATATGACAAACATAGTCGAAATAAAAAACGAAAAAAGAAGTATTCAAGGGTTAATCGAATATGACAATCCTTGATGGTGCTATAAAATTCAAGGTATTCTAGGCTACACGTTTCTAATGTGTAGAAGTGTCCAAATCGGAAAGTGCAAAAAAAATGTTACCAGAAAACCCCGTCTCATAATATTTTACACGCATATCCAAAATAACATTATATGGATACGAAAGTGACGCTGTTGGCTTCGTATGACTCCAGGACAACATTTGAATAGTGGTACGAAGCTAGATCCGGCCAGAAGATCGTAAGGCCCTCGTGTTGCTTCAACAGAAGAAGCACACGCTTCTGTAGATAATCCCTGAGGTAGATCCCCCGTTTAAAATCCCGATAGTCACTCACAGCAGTGGTGTAGCCAAGAGGATACTTTGGGGTTTAACCACACCCCCCCCCCTCACAAAAAATGAGATTAAAGTTAAAAATTTAATATAATAATATGGTTTTGGGTCTTTTTTTAATAAAAAGCGAAAATGGAATTGCTTTAATATCTATGAAACTTAGAACTACTCACCGAAAAATTGCATAACTTCCAACATTTGCTGAAAATGTTTTTATTTTGGGAATGCGTCGAGTTGAGACGAAAACGTTATAGAATTAATAACGAGAAAACCACAACATTTACTCTTCAAACAAATTTAGTTCCAGACTTAATGTCTTCAGCAAAATTGTGGGGAGTGCTATTACAAACCACTTTGTTGAAGACATGAAGCCTCTATGTGTTCAAGGTATTAATATATTTTAGGCAATTTCTATTTAATCTAGCTGCCAAGAACTCATGACATTTTTATCGATTGTTTAATTAATTAGAATATTCCCAGTTTTATTATAGAAGTATAGTATGCTAGGCTGGGGAATAATTGTGAACTTGGCCGCATCAAGTCAGCACAAATCTTTTTTTTGGTTCCATTTAGGGCCACAAAATTTGGAGACGATTGGTTTTGACCCGGCGTAGCGCCTTTACGTTTGAAAATTGTATGGGAATTCGTATGGGAAAACATGCTTTTTTGCATTTTCTAGAGACCCCAAATTTATTTGAAGAATGCAACCTATAATGTATATCAGGCCCGTGCACAAGGGGAGGGTTTTAGGGGTTCAAGCCCCTCCCACGAGGGTTTTGAATTACATTTAAAAATTTATTATCTTTCTGTTCAGGGAAAAAATTTATATTGCGTGTTGTTTGACACATAAAATGTCATTAAAGTTCGGTCACTCTAGAAAATAGTCGTTGGAGAAACCAAGCAAGAAAACTGGCGAGGGTGGCTGGAAAGGGATGTATATCAAGTTGGTCGGCTTCTCTGGATCTGTTCACGTTTCGACAAGTTTTGATCTTGGCAACAGTTGTGAGTAGACCAGTTACACAGCAAAGGTCGATCAGCGGTAAGAAGGAAAAACACGAAGTCAGGGAAAATCAGGATATCATAGTCTGGAAAAATTATACCGCCGATGATCTCACCGTTGGACTTGCTGACAACTGGATGGCTCGAGAAATGGGCATCGGTATCGGGAGAAATACCGCTTCTGAAGAAATATCAGCACCAGCTTGCAGATAAATAGGAACGTGTAGCGCCAAGAAGCATAAGAAACCCTGCGAAGATAGTTGTAAAAGGATGTGAATCATTATGGTCGACAACTCCGGATCGGTTTGTATCTCAACAGGTTACGATATTTGCAGCAGACTTGAGTAGGTCAGATATACCACGAAGGTTGGACAGCAAGCAAGAAAAAGCTGTAATGGAAGGAAACATGGACGATTACCCCAAAATAAAAAGAGCAAGAGTACAGTATCTACAGTAGTACCTAACAACTACCCCGGATGGATGAGGACTGAGAGATACAAAAGGTTCATGTTTAAGGGGTGTCAAATTGCATCACGGAATTCGACCTCCAGGATCAAACTTGCGCTGGGCCGTGAAGAACAGTAGCCTCGGAAGCTGCCAAAAGTCCGCTTTGACGTAAGTCTCATCATGCATGATGAGGCAATGAGGCTTCGTCAGCATCTGGGTGTCAAGTTTCCTGACCCGTGACTTTTGCACCGTATTGCTATTTGTTATGATTTGGAGCCTTCTGCAGTTTGTACGTATGCAGTCCCTCCCGGTCCTTTGCTCTAACCGAAATATTGGGATTCCGTTTTAACTCTTTTACTATACGCTTGTGATCCAGATCATTAATAGTCAGGCATTGCATTTATCGCTCATATGAGTAAATGCGCCCGGATAGTATGCTACTGCGATAATAAAAACTCACATTTTCACACGAAAATTATTGGCACTCACACAACTTCTCCGGATAAATACCACGTGTTATTTCTCCGGATAAATAAAACAGCCGGAGAATGAGTGAATGAGTTTTTCACGGTATCCTTTTTTCGCTCGCTGCTTTCCTGCCGTTATTCCAAAACACGCCGCTTTTCTTTGAAATTAAATGTATTTTTTGTAGTTTTTATTGATTTCCATGAAATTAAAATTTTATCACCTTCTCCGGTAAGAAGGAAAAAGTAAAATAAATTTTATCCGGAAAATCATTCTCACGCTATTTGTGGAGACGGAGAATTTTGCGACTCATCTTATCTTGGAAAAGTTGGACATCGGATAAGCGTCTTCTCGCGTGAGTGAGAGAGAATTACAATGCCTGTTAATAGTACATCCACTCTGACCCTTTTCTTCTTACGTTCGATGCTCAGAGTTTGGTAGTAATGTTTAATTACACGAATCACCGTTGACTGCACGATTCCGATGCCTCGATGAGAGAGCTGAGGATTTTCCAGGTGCATGCGAAAATCAATTCACGACGTTGCTTTTCGGGTGACGCCAATTTTTTTCCAATTTTATACACTCTGAACTACTTCTACCGAAATTTTCAAGAAAAGATACCCAATGGGTGATTTTCTACAGCATTTTTACTGTGATGCAATTTGGTGTGGGACACCATTTAGTCGTTATACTTAACTTATATAAACCAATCCAGCATTACCACGAACCAGCAGGCAGCGGTGTCTGTTGAAGGTTTCTTCTCGATAACAGACATTTACTCAGTTTATTGCGTGGGATCGATTGGTACACAAGACTTCCCAAGTAGCATTTCTAGTTTTATAGCACACTACAACTGCAATCTAAGTTTTAAGGAGGACTTCAAGAGTGGCATAAAACCTTAACTGTTTCTAGGGTTGGCCCTTCAGGCCTCAGCAAAAACCTTCAAAGTTTGAGGGTTTCTATGCATTTCTTTTCTGAGAGACGTGAAAAATTTAAAATTTTCCCCTTGGCAATTTTCTGCAAACAGGCCTGATGCATATGCATGGTTCAGAATATAGGGTGATGAGCCTATTATTGCCATGTTCCTATTATTACTCTACCTATTTGAAGCCGTTGGTTAGAGCAGCATTTGCCATCTTTGTTCAGCGCATTGAGTCAAATGGTAGCGCAAGAATAGGGGCACTTGATTCGAGTTTTCGTTGCGCTCAAATACGAGAATTTCACTATTTTCAGCGCATTTTTGTTATTATCTTGGTTCTTAACAACGAAGCAAAGCTGTTGATGCCAACTTGTACGCATTTCATTATTTGTAGGCCGAGTAATTATTGAATCAGTGGGGCACCCCTTGTGAAAATAGGCACTTTATCCTACCTAACAACTTTCCTGAAATATGGTGCTAAAATGTTCCTGAAAATTTTTATAGCTTTTTAAAATATGATAGTTCGAATTAAATGTAAAATCTTAGTTTTTTTGGTAACATTGCCAGTGTACTATTGGTCGGTAGATTTCATAGTGAATTACCATCCTAATTTTTTTGTTTTATCGAATTTTTATGACTGTTTATTACACTGAAAAATGTTCTACTAAAATACTATAAGTTTGATGTAATGAAATTATTACTTTACCTTTACTTTTATGCCTTTACGTAAATTTAAACTTTCTTGACATTTTTCTAACAAAAACGTATGTAACTCCTTAATACAACAGTTTTCGAAAAACTAAAAAGTAGAAGATGTAAGAATTGAAGGAAGGGAGGCCAGGAACCAAGCGGAGAAATTCTTGGCTCCAGACGTCGGGTGTCACGCGACCTCTACGCTGGTTTTGTCCGAAGAGAGATAAAAGTGTTATGAACCTACCGACAGAAATCAGCCTAAAGCACGTTAAGTTCTACGTCAAAAGTATTGCGTATTTCACACCAAGTTGGACACAAGTGTGCATCTTCCTTCAAAGAGTGGTAAAAGTGCACGTTCACGTCGGTTCGCTTGGGAATTTTCAGTGCTCTTATTTATTACAAACTAAGGAATAAGTGTAACGAACACTTTCAAACGATTCGACATTAATGTGAACTTTTATCACACTTTTAAGGAAGGTGCACACTTGGGTGATAATCCAATTTGGTGTTTTTAGATAAAGTTTTTAAGGGGCTCAAGTGTTCAAAAAAAATTCCTCACTAGGCGGCACTACTAACCAGGCAATTTCTTTGAAATATTTGTATCTTAAGATGAAGATTTTTATGAATAGTTAGATTTTCAGTAATGCTCTTCAGAGGGTTAAAGGTTGCAAGATGGTAAAAAGATTATATCAGAATGCAGACGGCACTAGGAAGCTTACAAATGGGAATGTTCACTTACTCTTAGAAAATAAAAATAAAAATAATATAATGGTATGGGGACAATTTGTACAGGTTTGGAGAACATATTAACATTTTTTAAAATTTACTCGAGATCATAAAAGGACAATCTGGTAAGATATAGCAAAACCCATTTGAAGGAAAAATGTCGAAAATTTAGGAAATAATCGTTCTACTTTCTGTATCCAATCATGTAGCCAATAATAATCCATAATCCAATTGACAAAATCCTCCAAAGTTTAATTTTTGGAAACGTAACATCAACTATGAGTTCGGCCTTTCATAATTACCCGGAGATAAAATTTTCATCCAAATCGGGAAACTGACCAGGCTGTTTCAGACTATTCTTCGGACGATGATCCTCGTGTGTCGTATCAAAATACGTCTTAACCGTAACATAACGCTACTGTACAATAAAGCAATATATATGAACCTTATTTCGCTACCCAAACAGCGGCACACGAAAATGGTAACGACCGGAGAAAGTGTACGTCTCGTCGAAGGAGGGCTATTATTTGCGGCACGGTAAAGGATGAGGGAAGAGTAATTTATGGTGACTTTCCACATTGCCCCCATCGCCGTCGTGCCACCGCTGATCCTGGAGATCTGTAGCCATATTTACGGGATTATTTTTTTATTTGCTCCATTGCAACCAGGCTATTTCATTCAGAGTATATGTAGGTACCATTTAAGTGTTTCAGTGACACAGTGCTGTTTTAAATCTTGACAACCACAGTGATTTAATTTCTGGAAGCACATGAACATTTTAATGGTTTGAAGAAGGGTTGAGCGGTGCCATTAGTTGAAACACACGCGGTCCGCCTTCATTTTCAATTATACGCCCCACTATTTTTGAGACTGCCGACTGCAACCAAGGACTGCGCAGCGTTCATGTAAAATATATACATCATTAGCGTCATTATAATCGCATTTAATTAATCCGAAAGTGCTATTTATTCATCTGCGGTCTGGGATGAAAAGATCACTCACCGTTGCATCTCTGAATGGGAATGATAATTAAAATATTAATTAGCATAAGCACATAATTCACAGTGACACGTCGTGTCACTTGCGGTGGCGCTGGTAAATTGGAGTAGCGATATCTTACCGGTGACACTAGCTGACACTTTATAAGTTGTGATCATCTCTGGCTTAGCAAGATGAGATTCCCAATAGCCTTCAGCACGCGTAGCTGTGACACGAGTGAGAATGTTGACACCTTATGATGACGGCTGCGGACAGACAGATAGGCGTCATTTGTTGGTACAGGAAGGAAAGTTTGTATGATGTCACAGGTATACAAATTGAGATGATTACTTTGTGACGTTGTGACGTTTCTTGTGTTGTCGTGTCACTTTCTTCGTGGTATTTTTGATGGATTTGTTCACTCAGATATTAATAGCATCTGGCAATCTAGCCAGTGAGATGAAGGGTAGGTAACCGGTACGCTAAGGGTATTTGAAGATGAGAAATGTCTTTTCAAGTATACAATAAATATGTTTGATAATGCGTTTTAGCGCAATTCATTCTTCTATTGATCGAAATTCTGTATTATTGTGGAACTGCAAAACTGTAACAGCTATGTTGGTCTATGCGGGTTCGCAGCAACGCAAGTTTTTTACGCCTTTAATCCGTTGTTCGAAATTCGTGTGCGGTGACGTTTGGTGTGTATGGTGAACAGGTCTAATACGCCCCCCCTTAAGCAAAAACAACTATATTTCACCATTCGAAACTGTGATCTCCGCACCAACTACTCTAATTGATTGTTATATTAGTTAGAAATTAGTACCCGTTTCATTTTTTATTAAAAACATCCTGATACAAGTATTATTAAATTTTTTTCAAAGATGCCTAAATTTTTTTTCACCCAGGGCAAAATATCCCCGGTTAAAGTGTAATATGCCCCACAACAAGAGGATGGTATGCCCCACAGCAATCGGTGAGTATGCCCCACAACAATGGGTGGGGCGTTTTAGCCGGTGATGAGCTGTTGTGAATAATTCACGCACACATAGTTTTAAGCCAAGCTGAAAACTAAGATAGTAACTATAATATTCTAGTAAGCTACTTGAAATAGTTCTATCAAATCCAACTGTTCCTAATTGTAATTGTTGTAATGCCATTGGAAAAAGTGTGAGCTTACATCAACGTAGCTCTTTTGAAACTTTTGCGTAGATTTTTGTTTTGCAACATATTAAAAATAACAAACTGACTTAGTACGTTGATTTCATGAAACGATACTGTTATCAGTCATTTTTACTTTTTAGATAATTCAGGAATCCTGGGAATTGAAGGGGGAATTTTGCCCGGTGGGGCGTATTATACCCTTTTACCATAATAACTTAGTTACAATTTTTTTGGCAACATGTTGGTAGGCATTAAAAATAGTATATGAGTTATTTTCCGAATCATCAAGAGGTCCAAAAGATCTTTTTGCCATGTTGTTATAAACAATTAATAAAAATAAAATGAGGTTTTTCGGGTCGGTAAAAATCACGATGAATCTGTAACACTAGTTTACAAAATAAAAATAAAAGTCTGAACTTTAATATTCGAACACCTTTTCTCATGTAAAATTGCGTGCTTAATCCAAAAATGAGGTTCAAAAAATTTACAGTAGGACAGATTTCGAGTTACAGTGAAAAAATGAATGCTCCTTTTAAATTAAAAGTACGTTCAGTAAAATCCAAATATCTTTGGTTATAGTGCATTGATATTAAATATTATTATGTTGAATTTAAGGTAATTGAATGCACTTTCGATCGTTAGAACATTTTGTTTTAAAGCAACTACTGGTTCTGACGTCATTGACGAATCTATTGGACTTTTTCTTAATTTTTCGTCATTTTTTGAAGAAAAATGAGCGTGTGATCATTATTTTTGATAAAGCAATCCTTAAAATTATATTTTTATAGGAAATTAAAGCCTGCTAATAACCAATAAAAATAAGCAATTGTTAGTTTGAATCCGTTGAAAATTGCGAAAATTATTAAATTTTTTGGAAAATGGCAATTTTTGTGTTTCCGTCTCGATTCCAATTTTTTCTGGGGCTTGTTTAATAATATATGAGGGACTCTCTGTCAGAATTCTGTTAAACAAGTAAATGGAAGAATTTTGAAAGAATTTAATGTGGTTTATCCAAATGATTAAAGACTTCTGATAACAATAATTTCATTTTCATTTAATCATTTTGATAAATGAGTTCGAATATTACCTAATGTAAGTAATTCTTTCAAAATTCTTCCATTTACTTGTTTAACAAAATTCTGACAGAGATTCCCGCATATATTATTAAACAAGCCCTAGAAAAAAATTGGAATCGAGACGGTTCAATAAGTTGACCCAGAGAAACACAAAAATGGCTATTTTACCAAAAATTGAATAACTTTTGCAATTTTCATCGGATTCAAACTAACAAGTGCTTATTTTCATTGGTTTTTAGCAGGCTATAATTTTCCATAAAAATATAATTTGCAGGGTTGCTTTATCTTGCCGAAAATATTGATCACATGCTTATTTTTCTTCGAAAAATGACGAAAAATTAAGAAAAAGTTCAATAGATTCGTGAATAACATCAGAACCAGTAATCGCACTAAAACAACATGTTCCAACGATCTAAAGTGCATTAAATTACCTTTAATTCAACATAATAAGATTTCATATCGATTCACTACAACCGAAGATATTTGGATTTTACTAAACGTACTTTGAATGTTAAAGGTAAAATTCATTTTTCACTGTAACTCGAAAACTGTTCTACTAACCTTATTTTCGGATTCAGCACGCGATTTTACATTGAAAATGACCACTAGCTTATTTAGTTCAGAAATGGTGTAAACTAGTGTAACTGATGATTTTATTGTTGATTTAATCATTAAAATCAGTCAATTGGGTCCCCTGCAACAATATTTTGAAAATAAGCGGGCTAAAAACTTTCTACAGTAATATTCTCGTTATTTTTTTTCTGAATTTGATTTTGCAATGGCAAATACTACCGAAAAATGGAATGGCTTTTTTTCTATTTTGGGTGGCCCGTTAGAGAAATTTTAACTCTTAATATTGAAGAGAATTTTGAAGAATGTGCCACAACAAACAAACAAGCATAACAATAAACTGAAACATTCCAATAGACACTTGGTGAGTTCAGCAAATTTGTTCGCAAAAGTAAGTTCTACAAATTATCCAATAATTTCATTTGATTATATTAGTTGAAAATTTCATTTAAAAGAATCTCTTCTTGAGGGCAATTACTCAATGAAAGCACAGTGTTCTATGAAATTGGATAAAATTCCAACCGGTCGTATTACTATTGAGAAATGGTTAACAATTTTCGTCCATACTATCCATACGTCCATGCAATATTATGTATTTCTGTAACCTATAGCTAATTAGAATGGTATTCGCATAAGTTGCCTGGTGATATATGAAACACTTGTTTATGTTGTGAATTTTGACAGTTATTAACAAAAACTGTTATTTTTCAATCAGAATCATTTTTCTTCTGGTATGCTGGATGTCAGCCATTGAATACCCACTTCTGTGACCCAAATAATCAGCACGGCGCAACCTACGCGCTGCATCAACTCACTACCTTCAATTGACTCCAGTGAACGCACCGTCCCGAACCCATCCATGCATTTCACAGGGCCACATTCTGCTTATGTTTCATTTGACATCTTTATAGTTGTGTTTTACTTCCAAGGTCCTATTTATACACCAAGGTGCTACCGGTACAACAGAATAACATCCCGCAGCATAAATATGCATTAGAGGTAGAAAAAGGGTGACAAAGAAGCAAACCGAAAAACACACAACCATTATTGGAAGGTCGCCTTGGTTGGATCTGAGAGGAGGGCGCGTTGAGCACACCACCGGGAAGGAGTACGACCGGCAGGTCGTTTCATAAGTTGATCGTTTCGACGATTACTCACTTTTCTCCCACAAAACTGATCATTGCTTAAACCCTCTCAGCAGCAGCGGTGCCTTGCTGGCCCGAGCAGAGTCAATTATTTATTGATTTTCGTGGATTTCAACGGATTCCTTTCTTTGGGATTGTCCTCGTTTAACGATGCGACAGCGGTCTTAGCGGCTGGAGGACTAGGAAAAGGGTGCAGAGCCGCGTGTAAAGAAGCACAACGGCGACAATCGTGATGATGTTGGTGATGATCCAAGGAGATAAAAGTTAATAAAAGTGTATTATTAATGTTATTATTTACGATGTCGACACAGCCGCCGCAGGAAGTGATTTATTGAGCTTCAAATTAGAGGAATGAAATTATGACCAGGAGTCGGCAGTAAGGAATAGTTAATAATTCATAAATTTAGCCGATTCTTGGAAATAAAATTAACATTTTGTGAAGGTAGTGTATATAGTGTAACAGTTTTCAAAAGCAAATTCGTATTACTTTTCTATTTTAGATGGTTGTTCGATTTTAGGAAGTCTAGATCCGATTGTCACAAAGTTTTCTTCCATAGATATCACACGTTCGATTCGAAATGCGTGTAAATGAAATGTCAGAATAAATCGGACGTCTGAAACACGATTGGTAAACCCAGCAGTAATCGGTGCAATGCAGTTGGAGTACAACTGTCAAGCATGTGTAGGAAACAGTTTCGTAGGTGGAAATAATGAAACACTGATTCCCAACGTTAATCAATTTGAAATTTTACACAGGTTTTTCAATAAATTTTGTTCTAGCCTAAATGTCTGTTATCTGTGGTTTTTCCAAAGTAGTAACCATATGTTGACTGTTTCGAAACTATATTTCCTTTCCGCTATCTCAGTTGTCTTACCATTTCGGAACGATTTCCCAAGAACAAAACCAAAAGGGGGTAATTTTATGCCTTCGGTGATTTATTTTTATGGCTTTCGGGTTAAGAAGGCATAAACAGCTAATTACAATGGTTAAGTGTATGATGCTCGTGCGACCACGACATCACTGAACGTTGGGGGGATTCAAGAGCATCTTCCGGAACGAACGAGCACACCCGTGCCAAAACCATCACCATTGGCACCTCTTAAGGCTCAAGTTACCTCATGGCTTGGTAGTGTGCGTAAGAAAAATTGTGCTCAGCTTTGCCACCAGATTATCCATTTAAACCTTTTCAAAACTCTAAAAGAAGAATATCAGTCGATTTATTAGATCATCATGATTCAATTCATGCAAAATACCTGCCGGAAAAGCCATCGGCTTAGCTGAATGGTGCTTTTGAAAATGTGGCTGTGGTTTTTTCATTGCGCTGTTGTGTTGCGTGCCCCAGCACGGTGTGGTAGTGTGACAAAAAATCACAGCCACTTTTTCAAAAGCACCATTTAGCGAAACCGATAGTTTTTCCAGCAGCTATTTTGTATGATTTGAATCGTTGTGATCTGATAAATCGGCTGATATTCTTCTTTTAGAGTTTTGAAAAGGTTTAAATGTATAATCCGGTGGCAAAGCTGAACACAATTTTTCCTACCCATACTACCCAGCGTTCAAAACTAACACATGCTCAAAAAAGGTAACTTGAACCTTAAAGTGGAATAATACACACCAACGGTTTTATGACGCACTATTATAGACAATCGGTATTATTAGTCTCTCTCTCTCTCTCTCTCTCTCTCTCTCTCTCTCTCTCTCTCTCTCGCTACTCACCTTTGTTATTTTTATCACTAAAATTTAGTGCCCTAGAAAAGTGCTCGTCTACCACGCTGGCCGCATCACCGGAATAATGGGTAACCACTACACACGTGGCGGACAAGTACTGCGCTCGACCACCGCCGCCGGAAGTTTCGCCACTACCACTAGCGCCGCCTCCGGTGGCCCCGCTCGCGTCCTGGTGCAGATTGTTGGGCGAGTCTGGACCAGACGAGCAGGAGCTGTCATTGTGGGCACCCGGAATGGTACCTGAAACGGAAGAGGTGGTGGTTTTTGAATTGAGCGATGTTGAATCAATGTGATATGATATTTCGCGTGACACGTCAGAGGTGAGGTTCATTATTTTATTATAACTGCTAATGTTTAACCCTAGAACGTTCCACTTGCGTTTTCCGCCCTAGAACGTTGCACTGGGGTATAAATGTACCCCACGCGTTTTATCGAAATTTTCGCAGGTAAAAATGCAAACAAAAGAAATGTATAATACATCATTTTCTCGTTTTTTTAATTGCCAAAACAGCTGTGTAAGTGAAAGTAAGGAATTTATTGAATCAATGATACATAAATTGGTTTGAACAAAATAAAAAGTGAAAAAATCGCGGGTTTGACTTTTTTCACAAAAATTACTATAATTTTGCGAATTTTGAACCGATTTCAAAAAAAATCAAATGATTCTAAAAGTTCAAAGAATGGTCTTGAAACGGTAAAAAATGGTATTTCGATATTTTTGAAAAAGTGCAATTATTTTGAAGAGTGAAAGTTTAAAAATCGTGTTTTGGAAAAGACCACGAAATGGGGTGAATATTGAAATGAAAAAATATTTCTGATATTTGCGAGCCATTGCTTTGAAAAACTATAAAAAATAAACAATAAAAATCAGCAAAAATGAGAACGATTTTTTGTTCCGCTTCAAAATTAAATTAAATAAATTAAATATATGATTAAAAACGATTAAATAATACTAGTTGTTATCTACATAGTAAAACAACCAGTATTTAAACTGGTATTGTCATATATAATATATAATTTTCTGTCCAACCTTAAAGTCCATCCCACACATGCAAATTACGCATAACAAAACGTTGAAGGTTACATCAAAATTGGAACACATCAATATGACCTCTCGAACAAAGGGGTACCCACTTTTATAAAACTGGCTCTTAATTTTCGATTCTACTGGGTGGATATTTCATAATTTTCAAGGCCTCATAAAAACCGATCCTGACGTACTAAGGGAAAACAGCACGCTTCATCATTTCCCTTCTACATTACCAAAAACTAGCTGCGGTCTCACTTGAGCTATTTTTTGCGGTGTTAGAATATACGATTGGGAATAAGGTAAAGTATGTGATGGAGATTAGAAATTGGATTCGTAATCAGATGATTGGGAAATTCGATTAGAAATAAAATTACGGGAAAAATAAGAAAAGAATTTGGAATAGGAATAAGAACGTAATAAATAATATAATTGAAAAGAGATTTATGCGACATATAAATAATATCATGTTTGTGTTTGGAATTATGTCTCAAATATTTATTAATGCAACGGATTGTGTAATTATTGAATCTTTCAGGTTGCTTAATAGTGAGCTTAGCTGAATATTGGACGTAATTAACAACCTTGTTAAATAAAATGTGCTCGGCCAACCGTGAACCAATATTAATTCATACACTACATAAATGCTACCGGAATTATTTTCATGATGGGCAATAAATTATGTTTCCTGTCATATTTATCTGCAGTTATATTTGAATTACACAATGCTCATTCCTCGCCGCTCATTCAGGGTAGGTCTCGTCTACAGATGTTTTATCGACTGCCCGGAGATAGGGGTTAATAATTTAATCATTCATGAGCTTCCGTGTGTTGATACGGGATGACCACACGATGAAAGGGTTTTATTATTCTATTTGTATTTTTTTTCTTTCTTTGAGCAAGAAAAGTCACAATTGGTTGAACAGAAGGAACAAACAAACCGTACAAGATAAGCTGCAAGAGCCTTTTTTGTTGACATCTTTTCAACAACAGCGTTGGCTACGAGTTCCACCTGTTTCGATTGTTCGTTTTCGTGCTGGATATCAATAAAGAGGTTCTGGGCAATAAATAAATTGCCATTCAATCGGTATCCATCATCGGTAGAATATCAGTAAATAATAAATGTTAACTTTTGAAAGTGACAACTTGTGGCCGTACTAACCTTCCGTATCACTCCGGGCCGTGCTGATGTCTTCCTCTTTGGTTAGGTGCCTCTGGAGTGCGCCCAGCGGAATCGTTGGTATCGTGGTATTGGAGGTGGAGGCAGATAGTGTCGAGGTTTGAGCTGCTGCGGCCGCTGCCACGTTCGACGATATCGACGGCGGAAGCAGCGGGCTGCAGGGCGAATGTGAACCGGCGGATGTGCTGGATGATGCCGCCAGCGGCACACCGGAGGACGAATAGAGATCTTGGTTGAACTGTGAATGGGATGGTGAGAAACAATTTGGTTGTTTAGTAAATTAGAATCTTTGCTATTTAGCAGTTGTATATTTAAATGTTTATACAACATTGATATGATTTTTAGCGGTCCTAAATGGTTTTAATTTAATTTCCTCGATTGGGAGTAATATTGAAAATTATTGGGGTTGCTTGCTGGACATCAAATTTGAATAGATGTTTTCTCAAGAACAATTTTTTTATCTTTGAAGCTAGCGCCAATCCGGCGCCAGCTTAGTCTTGTCACTAAGTTGGTGTCGGATTCTGATGAGACGAAGTCGAAACGCAAATCTTATAACTAATTGGGATTTTGTTTTTCATCCTTTTTGCCTTTCTCAATAGAAAGGTATTGCAATTGCTCTGAAAACCGACTTTTTAACGGAGGCCCGGAGGGCCGAGTGACATATACCATTCGATTCAGTTCGTCGAGTTCGGCAAATGTCTGTGTGTGTATGTATGTGTGTATGTATGTATGTGTGTGTATGTGTGTGTGTATGTGACCAAAAATGTCACTCATTTTTCTCAGAGATGGCTGAACCGATTTTGACAAACTTAGTCTCAAATGAAAGGTGCAACGTTCCCATAGGCTGCTATTGAATTTCTAATGGATCCGACTTCCGGTTCCGGAATTACAGGGTGATAAGTACGAACACGCAGAAAATGTCGATTTTAATAAATTCTGCAATGAATGTATAAAGGTGAAAATTTTTCCAAAATATGACCACAACTGCTTCGATTTGTAGTATTAGGTCACTAACATCCATTCAAAGTCTATTTGGCCACATTGGCCACCATCCTCGGTTCCGGAAGCCCCGGCGGAAGTATCTAAATTCAGAATAACAGTCACATCGGTTTCTCGGAGATGGCTAGACCGATTCGACTAAACTTGGCCTCTAATGAAAGGTATTGCGTCCCCGTAAATGGCTATTTAATTTCATCCCGATCCGACTTCCGGTTCCGGAGTTACAGGTTGTGGCGTGCGATCACATAGCAAATTGTGATTCAAACCGATACTCCGATGAAAGCAAAAAAGGTAAAAATTTCGCTAAAATGTCTCTCAAACAACTTAAATTTGCTGTTCTAGGTCACCGACGGCCAACCAAACTTTCGTTGACTACATTAACCACCATAGACGGTTCCGGAAGTGCCCGGGAAAAGCGGCAATCTTTCAAAATTTACGAACTCACATCAGTTTCCCGGAAATGGTTGGGCCAATTTTCACAAACTTTGTCCCAAATGATAGCTATAATATCCCCATAGATGTCTATAAAATTTCGTACGGATCGCTTATATGGTTCCGGAAATATAGACTAAACAGTCCGGTCACATATGAAATTCCCATATAAGCCGGAACTCAAATTTTTTTTCAAAGGGGGGACCTCATGAAATTTCAGAAATCGAATTCGTATTTTTGATGCCAAACATCTTTAAAATGCATGAAACGTCGAGATTTTATGTTATCTCGAAAATTTTTTTTTTTATAAAAATCGACTTTTTGGGACTTTGCCGATTTTGCACCTTTTTGCCTTTCTCATATAAAGAAAGGCTATGCAATCACTGTAAAAATCGACTTTTTAACCGAGGCGCGGAGGGCCGAGTGTCATACACCATTCGATTCAGTTCGTCGAGATCGGCAAATGTCTGTGTGTGTGTATGTATGTGTGTGTGTATGTGTGTGTGTATGTGTGTGTGTGTCATTTAAATTCACACAATTTTCTCAGAGATGGCTGAACCGATTTTCGCAAACTAAGTTTCATCTGAAAGGTATAACGCTCCCATAAGCTGCTATTGAATTTTTAGTTGATCCGACTTCCGGTTCCGGAGTTACGGGTTGAAGAGTGCGGTCACACAGCAAATTCCCATATAAACTGGTACCACCATGATGTTCAAAGGATGTAAAACATATTAAAATTGATGTAACATTACTCTAGTTTGCGGGTCTAGATCACTAATGATCAGTCAAAGCAGCTTTGACCACATTGGCCACCTATGACGGATCATGACACCCCCGGGGAACCCTCCAAGTTCCTAAGCTAATATCACACCCATTCCCCAACGAATTCTTTACCGATTTTTACAAACTTGATTTCAAATGAAAGATACAGTAATGCCGTTGACTGCTGCTGAATTTCGTTCGGTTCTGACTCTTGTTTCCGGAGTTACAGGGGTGTTAGTAAGGATACACTGGAATTTCCCATATAAATCGGTACAATCGTAATACCTCAGAGGCTAAAAACTATTGAAATGGTCACCAAATTACTTCTAATCGTAGATCTAGATCACTGATTGCCAATCAAACATTCTTTGAATATATTGTCCACTATCGACGATTCCGGAATTCCGGGCATATTCCACAATTAAAGTCACATCGGTTCATCGGTGATGACTGAACCGATTTTCTCAAACCAAATCTCAAATGGAAGGCAAAATATGCAGTTGAGTATTGCGTAGCCGCCCCTTCCTCCCCCCCCCTCCCCACCTTGCCCTTACACCTCCCTCCTTCATCACTCCCCTCTTCTTGGATCACCCTCACGCCCAGATTTCCTTCATCCACCCCGTATACCGAAATAAGATGAAGGATTTCTGACGTATCCTCCACTCCCACTCTACAAAACCCCCATTCCTTCCACTTTCAAACCCATTCCACCAACATTTCAAAATATAATCACATGAAAATAACATTGAACTCATGCTGATTAAGCTAATTAAATATTATTCTTTTTCCTTTCTCATATAGAGAGGTTATGCAATTGCTCCAAAAACCGACTTTCTAACCGAGGCCCGGAGGGCCGAGTCTCATATAACATTCGACTCAGTTCGCCGAGATCGCAAAATATCTGTGTGTATGTATGTGTGTATGTATGTGTGTGTATGTGCGGATTTGTTAACAAAATGTCCACATCGGTTTCTCGGAGATGGCTGAACCGATTTTTACAAACTAAGATTCAAATGAAAGGTATAATATTCCCATAGGTTGCTATTGAATTTCATTTTCAACCGACATCTTGTTCCGGATTACGAGTTGAAGAGTATGGTTACAAAACAAAATTTGTTGATTTTTCCACATCGGTTTCTCGGAATTTTCTGAACTGATTTTGACAAACTTGATTTTAAATGAAAGGTCCATCAGCTGCTGTTGAATTTTGTGTGGATCCGAGTTCTGGTTCCTGAATTACAGGGTGATACGTACGATCACGCAGCAAATCCCGATTCTAACGAATTCTGCGATGAATGTAAAAAGGTGAAATTTGTAGATCTAGGCCCCCAACAGTCATTCAAAGTCTCTTTGGCCACACTGGCCACCATCGACGGATCCGGAAGCATCCAAATTCAGAATAACGGTTATATTGGTTTCTCGAAAATGGCTAAACCGATTTGATCAACTTAGTCTCAAATGAAAGGTGTTGCGTCCTCGGAAACCGATATTAAATTCCATCTCCATCCGACTTCCGGCTCCGGAGTTACGGGTTGTGGAGTGCGATCACATAGAAAACTCCGATTCAAACCGATACCGCGATGAATGCAAAAAGGTGCTCTTATATATACTTACCAAGTGTAATAAGAATGAAAGACATTTCCATAATGTTATATTGTACGAACCAGCTATTAAATCATAGTTTGGAGAAATGAGAAAGGCACAATTGCACCTCTAGGTGGATTAAAACAGGTTTTTCAGTTCAATATTACCGTGGCTGTTTTTTCTTTTTCAAAATTTTAGAACTCGAATAATGATTTATTTTCCTGTATATAGTTGTCATGTGATGTATAATAATAAAATGTAAAATATGCATTTAAAAGCTTTTAATGAATATAAACAACGCACACATTCTCGTGATTCATGATTGAGAAAGGCACAATTGCACCGCTAGGTGGATTAAAATAGGTTTTTGACTTTCATTTTTAGTCTGGGCGTGTCATATAGAAAGGTTATGCAATCACTCTGAAAAACGTCAACCTAATCCCGGCCCGGACGACCGAGTGTCATATTCCATTCGACTCAGTTCGTCGAGATCGGAAAAAGTCTGTATGTGTGTGTGTATGTGTGTATGTATGTGTGCGTATGTGTGTGTGTATGTGTGTGTATGTGTGTGTATGTATGTGCGTATGTGTCAAATAATGTCACTCATTTTTCTCAGAGATGGCTGGACCGATTTGCCCAAACTTAGTCTCAAATGAAAGGTGCAACCTTCCCATCGGCTGCTATTGAATTTTGGATCGATCGGAATTCTGGTTCCGGAATTACGGGTTTCAGAGTGCGGCCACACAGAAATTTCTCATATAAACTATAGGAAAAATTAAAAATAGAATTTTTATTTTTGATGCTAAATGTGTTCAAGGTGCATGAAACGTCGAGATTTGTTGCAAACTGGAAAAAAAATTTGACGACGGTTCACTTTTTTGGATTTTGGCACATTTTTGCCTTTCTCATATAGAAAGGTTATGCAATCACTCTGAAAAACGTCAACCTAATCCCGGCCTTTTTTTTCGACTCGCATATGGTTTCTGAATTTTAACAGGGGCGTAGTTGATGGTTTACGGAGAGGGGTTACACCCCCCCCCCCTCTACTGTTCACTCCCCTCCTTTAAAAATCTCTTTAAATCACCCCTCAGACCACCACCCCATCCAGCCCTCATACCCCTCCCTTTCAACCCCATCATCTTTAAACCACAACTGTATCACAAAGCATACCAATTTAAGCTGGGGAGTCGTTCGTTCATGGGACTTTCGCCCTCCTCACATACCCACCCCCGCATGACAAAATGAGTTAGTAAGCAGATAACATTGATCTAATGCTGATTAGGCTAATGGAGTATGATATTTTTTTGTTTCAAGTGTTTCACCGTCGTAACGTAGCTCATCAAGTTCGTGGCTGGCATGCCATTGTATATAAGTGCAAAGTGTACTAAGAATGTAATGGACATTTCCACAATTATGTTGAACATAAAAAGCCTCCGTGCCATAGTTTAGAGAAATGAGAAAGGCACAATTGCACCGCTAGGTGGATTAAAACAGGTTTTTAATTTCCGTTTCTATGTATTATAACGATGTTATGTGCTGACTTGTGTAACCATTAACACTTCGCTGTTATTACTATAGCCAACGTGGACAATCTCTGTGAATATACAAAATAGCATAATTGCAAGCTTGATATAACCAAACCACCGTCGGTATGAGCCTGTCCCGTAGAATGTTGTGCTATTATCAATCAGACTCGAAATATTTGCCGCTTAATAAATAATAGTAACATTTCTTCTACCTCCTATAGGTACGACCAAACAATCGATATAGTCCCGTCGCAGTTTCGCCGCAAAACAAATGCTTAAAGCGTATCAAAATAATTCAACTTATTTCTTGAGACTACTTCAAGCATCTTATGAATCGCATTCCACGGCACATACTTGATCCGAAGCACTGCTTCCTCACTTCGTATCACCGAGCTAGCAGACATCGTTGGTGTGGTTGACTCGACGCGCGACGGGACATTGACTGATGTTTTGCTCCGCCGCTGGGTGCGTTTGCAGGTTACGTGCCGTGTGTGTGATATTTATTTTCCACCCGGGAAAGGGTACTCGGTTGCTCCTTTTCGGGTCAAATCTCCCGGCGTACAAATAGTTGCTCGCATAGTTAAGATCACCCGCGGTTGGGGGTGCTCCCGATTTGCCGCTACTTGGCAAAAACCGTTGTCCTACACTCGGACAGGTTTGAACTATAGTGATAGTTAGAACAATCCTAGTTATAGTTGCACACGGGTGAACAGCACACACAACGGGAGTTCATCGAGTCGATGTTACGAGATTAATTACAATTGCACCCAGCGGCCATGTTCGGAAAGGGTTGATTGAATACATGAGCTATCGCACGACCGAACCGTATGTAGAGCGATTCAGCGCGCCCGACGGCATTCCATTCGCGTGCTTCTCGTGCTAACCACTCGGAGGCAGAGCTGCCCTGTTCTGCGGGTATTGATCGATATCAATCAAATCGGCTCGCAGCATCCAAATGTTAGCAATGTATTAATCACTGCATGCTTTCATGTTCGAACAGAAGAATCCTAATCAGCTCCGCGTTGGGACGAATCTATTCAAGATGAGAGTTGGCGGAAGCTGTTGAATAACTACAGGTGGTATTGGAGTTTAAGTTTTCTGCGAAATATTTCTAGTAAAACATTTTCGAGTTTATACAGACCTCATCAATAATTTTGAATCGTAAAATTTATAACTATTTAGTGAAACACTCCAATTCTATATTTGAGAGAGGTTTAGTGTCCTCATATTGTGTGGTTGATATGGTTCATTTTGGACTGTCCAGAAGATCAAGCTTCGCAGTGGAATGTAGTACCAAGGCTTTGCTTTGGGTTTTTTTCTTATTGAGATTTCGTTAATTTAAAACAAAGTCAAAAAATCAGCATCTCTATTTTCAGTACGACACAATTTACTTATATCTTTTAATTACACTGCGCTCATTATTGTCTTTTACAATAAAACATATGACTTATATAATTTATTTTACTTTCATTGGAAAGCTGAGAAAACTATGTTCTAAAATGTGTCCTAATCAGTGGTCAAAAAAATCCATATTCGGTTGCCTATTTATGGTTGAATTTAGCGAAGCCAACGTTCAGATTTAACGTCTCTCTCATTCATTCACTTCCCAACTGACTGATATTTCATGCAGAATGAGTGCAGAGAAAATATAAATTCATTCGTCGACCTGAGTATTCATCTGTTATTACGTGGACAGTTTATAAGCAAAAGTTAGCATAGGTTACATTTTCGAGCATAAGTGAACTATGTAATCTATATCTGGTGCACTTTTGCTATATAATCTCTCTCAGAACTAGCATAGAAACAAAATTAATTTTGCGTCGGAACCCGAACATTTGCGAACGTTACTGCGCTGTATCGAAAGAACGAATGACGAGGGAACCGAATCAAACAGTTCATTCTTCGCGGCGGGCATGAATTGAATTTCGTTTCTCTTTGAAGCTCACGCAGGGATGACATATTTTTTTAACATCATACTTATATGCAAGAGCAAAAATGTAATTTTAGCATAAGCGTTTACTCCACTATCTGGGGCTAGCTGTCATTCTAAAATCTAAAAAATCCTCTATATAACGAAAGCATGTAAGGTTTGCACGCCTATAACTTCGTTAGTAGCCGATGGATTTTAATCGTTTATACACTAGTCGATACAGAAACACCTGACTTGAACGTCAGTTATGATTGTTTTTTTTCTGTACCATAAAAGTAGTCTATTGAAAAATTGGTAAAATTGAAAAGTTCAAGAAAGGGGGTGTGCGTAGCGTAGTTGGTAAATCGATTGCCTTGTACGCAGCGCACCTGGGTTCGAGTCCCGACCCCGTACATAGGGTTAAAAAAATTTCATAAGGGATTTTTCTAACCCGAAGAGGTGAATGACATAAAGGTTAAAACCTCTGTAATCGAAATAAAAAAAAAGTTCAAGAAAAATAGAAAAATTTTCGACCATCCACCTTTTTCAGACAGAGCCATCAATGTGGAATACCTAAGAGTCCCAAACAAATATTAAGAGGCTATGCAGTGTCGGGCAAAACAATAAAACCAACTTTTACAAAATGCTAAATTAGTCATTTTCTATTTTTTATATCGTTGAACAGCGAGTTATTTTTACGTAAATCAATTAATTTATTGCTGCTTTTTATGATTACGATGAGAATAGAGCTGGCTCACCATCTTTACGTTGAAATTAAAAGATATTATATTTTTTAACTTCAAAAAATTAGCGATAAAATAACCACCAGTTGATTTAAATGAATTTTTACAGTAGTGTAATATAGTGTCCAAGGGAATTAAAGAATAAACATTTTGCGACGATCAACGCGCCAACCGCTCAGGGGAACTGTGGACATCGAAACGTCTTACATTGCAATTTATTGCACAGGTTACTTTCTGCATGATGGGAGCCGCAGAAGATGAGGCAAATTATCGCTATTATTAAACTTGTAAGAAGTTACCTACCATATAATATAATATATAAGTATATAATTTAATTGATTAATTACAATGGACTAATCTCAGTCTACTTTCTACTTCTGCCGCAGTCAGACGTTCAATCGAACCAAGTGAACAACAGGCCTCTCGATCTAGTGTGCATTGTCTCGAGAACAAAGGAAATATCGGATTATTCTTGTCATCATGAGTAAAGTTGACGAAAAAGCTTTACTCCGACCCAACGCTGCGGTCGTTGACTTTAAATTTTGTTTAAAACGACCGAGGTTTAGTGAAGTGGAATAGCTTCTGAAGGTAAAAATGCAACTTAGGCTTGCGGAAGTCTTGTACCTTCAGTATCATCATCTTCGCAATGTAGTGTTAATATCATTCAACACGTTAGCACAAGCCGAGCGTTTCGTTTTGAAGAACAACTTAAAACAGGTGATTGAAAGTGACAACGTTGGAATTAAGATTCCCGTATACATTGAGAATGATTATATAGATGTAAGGTTATATGACCTATCACCTCGTACCCCTCCTGAGCCAATTGCAAAATGCATGTCGCAATACGGAGAAGTAGAATCCGTTACACCTGATACTTGAAGAAACTTCTTCCCGGGTACTCCTAACGGCGTTTTTGTAGTGAAGATGCGGGTTGAAAGGCCTATACCCTCCTACTTGGCAATAAAACTCAAAACTCACGGAACTACAATTATGCAAACTACTCTATGCACCCATGAGGGGCAAACTCCTATGTGCAAGTATTGTAATCAGACAGCTCATCATGGACAACCTTGCGCGGAAGATGCAGAGGAAAATGCATCTTAACCGATTGCCAACTCATCTACGGCAAACCAACCTAAAACAGAGTTTTCAATACCAGTGCCTGAACCACAAACGGTGGCCAAATTCGTGGCAGCTGTTCAGACCATAATGACAACCGCAAAAGAATCATCCAGCACCCCAAAAGCAACCTTAAGCAACTTCGGCAACGAATGCAGTAACAATGACGACGGATTTAGACTGATCAACAAGAAGTGCAAGAAGCAAGGGAGAACATCGGATCCCGGACACCAAGGCAGCTTCGACC
Organism: Topomyia yanbarensis; assembly: GCF_030247195.1. Lineage (NCBI taxonomy): Eukaryota > Metazoa > Arthropoda > Insecta > Diptera > Culicidae > Topomyia > Topomyia yanbarensis. The sequence continues at coordinate 78,730,377 of NC_080671.1, forward strand.
GGGACGTGAAAAACAAGAGAGAATTAAATCTGACGCTGTTTGCCAACAGACCGAAAAAAGGTCTCCACTCGCAATAAAAAGTTGCGCGCACGAGATCCAATTAATTAATTCCTGTTTGTATTTTTATTTTTACATGTATTGTAAACGTATAAAAGATCCACGGCTCCGTTAAGCTACCGCTATGAGCCGTGTCAAATAAACGAATTAAAAAAATGGACTAATCTATGGTATCAAATAAAATTCAGAGTAATACTACGAATGACATTCGTCAAACGTCGACTGTTCAGTATAACATAATTAATGGCAGATATATAACCATATAAAGTGCACTGAAAAACTTGAAAAACGTTCAACACGGTGTTATTCTCCGTTGAAGCATTGATCGGCACTAAACTGCACTGAAAAATCAACTTTATCAATGGACATCGAAATTATTGGCTATTGTCAGCAGACTGTGGACAGAACCGTCAATCTATAACGCGTTGCTTCCGTCTGCGATCCACTGACTAGTGTTTGAAGAATATATCAGCGCTATCTGCCAACGAGTCATTCCGGGCAATTCCCTTTTCAACGTTGGACGTTATGGTCTCCGCATCAACTACTCTAATTTACTGCAATGTTAGCTAGAAATTAGTCCCTGCTTCATTTCTTTTAATAAAAACATCCTTTTAGAAGTATTATTATACGTTTTTCAAGGATTCTCAAATTTTGGATTCTTACCACACTCACGACAAAATTTCCCAGGTATAGAGTAATATGCCCCACAACCAAAAAATGGTATGCCCCACAGCAATCGGTGAGTATGCCCCATAACAATAATTGGAGAGTATGCCTTACAACAATAGGGTTATATGCGCCAATCGTGGTATTGAAATTTTTGTCATGCGAAAAAGGTCATAAAATGCATGGAATTTAGATTTACCTAAAAAAACAGTATTACTGTTATTCATAGCCCATAATTGGTCAAATAGTCACTTTGGAGTTGTGTTAATAATGGGGCATACACCATAGAACTTAGTCGGGCGTTTTGTCCGGGGATGAGCTATTATGAAAACATGAATAATTATACATGCGCACATAGTTTAAAACTATTTTAAAATTTAAGATAGGAACTTTAATATTCTACTGAGTTGCTCGAAATAGTTCTACTAAATTCAATTAGTTGAAATGCTTATTGAGAAATACTGGAAACTTACATCGAAATGGCTCTTTTGAAATGTTTGAGAATGTTGTTGCTTTGAAGCATATTTGATATTTCAAACTACCTTAGTATACTATTCTGAGCCATTCACGCGCAATGGTGGTTTTAAACTATTATTTAGTGGAGAAAAAATAGTTTTTACTTAAATTTTTCTCCACTAAGGAGAAATATAGAATAGTGCACTTTGCATTGGCTAGCTAAGCCAAACTAAATGTTTCGATTTCACTAGTTCTCATCAACTTAAAATTGAATTTCTTTTCTTGTGGTAAATAACACAGGACGAGGGGTTTGCTCAAAAACACAAATAGTGTTCTCAGTGGAGCTAGCGTCAATCCGGAGCTAGCTTAATTTTGTCACTAAGTTAGTGTTGGATTCTGATGAGATGAAGTCGAAACGTAAATTCCACAACTAATATATATATATATATATATATATATATATATATATATATATATATATATATATATATATATATATATATATATATATATATATATATATATATATATATATATATATATATATATATATATATATATATATATATATATATATATATATATATATATATATATATATATATATATATATATATATATATATATATATATATATATATATAAGTTATATGTTTAGGCCCTTAACGCGTAAATGTGTCTTTCAAACAATTTCTCTTTAGTGGAGAAAGAATAGCTTTTACCTAAATTTTTTTCCGTTAAGAAGAAATATAACATAAACGGTGTCCCACATCAAATTGCATCACGGAAAAAACGCTGTTGAAAATTACCTATCCTTTTCAAACTTTCAGACAATGAAATATAACCCATTGGTAAGCTTTTGGTATATTTGTTACATTTAACTTCAATACCATAACCGTATGCTCGCACCTTACGCTTAACTTCACTTATTAGGTTCTGTGCAATATCTGGCTGCAGCTTCTTCTGTACGGAAACTCACTTTTTCTTCATGTCTTCCTTAGATTTGATCTCCTTGGGATGCCTCCGTAGTACCTGTTTCATGATCGCCCAGTATTTTTCGATGGGCCTTAGTTCCGATACGTTGAGGACGTTCACGTCCTTGTGTTGGAAAGTTGCCCCCGTTGGCTTCGTTGACATCATTTTAATAGTGGCACGAAGCTAGATTCGGCCAGAAGATCATAGGGCCCTCGTGTTGCTTCTTCGTAGGAAGCAGACGCTTCTGTTGAGACTCTTTGAGGCAGATCTCCCCGTTTACAGTCCCGGTAGTCACGAAAGGCGCGCTCCGTTTTCCACAGCCGATCGCTTGCCAAATCAAGTATTTATTGGCAAGCTTTGAATGTTTCTGCTTTCTTACTTCCTTCGGAACATCAAACTTGTGCTGGGCGGTAAAGAACAGTAGCCCTGGAAGTTGCCGGAACCCGCCTTGACGTAAGTCTCATCATCCATGCTGAGACAGTGAGGTTTCGTCTGCAACTGGATGTATAGTTCCCGGGCCCGTAACGGTCTCACCGTATTTTGCCGTTCGTCACGATTTGGAGCCTTCTGCACTTTGTACGTATGCAGTCCCTCCCGGTCCTTGGCTTGGTTTGAAGATGAAAATTTCCAATAATCCACGCGCGTTTTTTTAAACTTTTCGTATCTTTATTGAATTTTGAATGAACAATATATTCAAATGCATGTTAATTGTATTGGTATAAACTTTTATGAAAAATAACGGAGTCTTACAAAATCCACAAATTGGATCCAGGAAAAACGTTTCTCAAGACCCCCTGAATTCTCGAAGAGGGATGCACGTATAATGTTTTTTCTAACTTATCGCAAAGATTTCAGTTCAGTTTTAATAGCAGTCACCATATTATAATCAGAGTTTATGCATTGGACAGATAGTTGATCTGAATACATTTTTGTCATACATAGGGGAACCCGGGGCTAGTTGGCGGTTAGGGTAAGTTGGCGGAATCCCTTTTTCTCTGTTTGTATTAGACATATAGCGCTGCCTCTTCTTGTGTACCTCAAGTTATGCAAAACCCGTTATCCAATGTGTTTTTGTTGCAAAACGATTTGTTTGGTGGAAGTTGTGGGTGATATTGTTTTTCGAGCATACCAAGTAAATTTTCTAAATTTTAAATACTTTGCGTTATTTAGGGTGATTTTCAATTCGTGTTCTGAATGATTATATTTTTCGAAAGCGCATGAAAAGAGCTTTCAGTATCCGTATAGATATTACTTCTATCCACAAACAAAAGTTATTTTTTGAATAGTTTTTAATAAAATATGCGGTTGGCGGTGCTGCATGCGGGGCAAGTTGGCGGTACTATTTACAGTGCAAAAAAGTCATCAAAAAATTTATTTGTGGAATTCACTCCAAAGTAAGAAAATCTTTTTCTTGTGTATCTCGCCGATGTAGGAGACATTTATTCTGGCCAATTGCATGAAGAATTTCGAAAATTAGCTTTTGAATAGGGAGTACACGTCAAAGTCAAAATGCCGGGATATTGCAACTGAAATATAATAGCAAATGTCGGTTAATACACAGTTTTCTTGAAAAGACATTCAGCACGTTCCAATAGGACCCTTGACGTAATTGAATCTCCATTTGATTGGTTAGTTTTTGGAGTATTCTCACATACCGCCAACTTGGCGGGTTTTCCGCGTCACATATTTTGGTCTCTAAAAATGGAGACAATGCATCAAACACTATAAAAAAAAGGAAATGTTGCCAACAGACTGCTCTTTCATTCCGTGTATTCTATTTTGCAAGATCTACCTACATCAAAGCGGTAAAAATTGAAAACTGAAAACACCGCCAACTAGTCTTGGTCTCTCCTACATTACTGCGTAACAACAAATGACACTGATTTGTGCTGAAATCCCCAAGATATCATTTTCATGATCAATATGACAAAAACATATTCATTTGAAAAAGATTAAAGCTTGTTTTTTTTTTTAAATATTCATGTCACAAAAGCAGTTTGTATGTCCACGGACTTTTTCAATGGCTACTTGCTTTTCCAAGAATTTAAATAGCTATGCTGATAGTTTGAACTCTTTCCTTTTCATGGTATTGATTTGTATAGGACTCATCAATCCATATCTCCGGAACGAGAATTTTGAACGAAACAATTCTCAAGCTATAAGGATGACTGGAAAGAGACTGTATTGTAATCGACTGAATGCACGGCTTTTGTGCTATCGACATAGCTTAGACAATTCACACTATTTATTTTAATGCAAATGGAAACTTCGAAATATCTACTTGTATCTTTTACGAACTGCATTCTTTCTCTTTCGCTCTCTGTTCAAGGGGCTTGAAAGCACATGTGACCTTATCTCACCTTACTATTTCCAATTGCGCGTTAAAATAATAGTACAAAAAATTTTGTCGTGCGCCATTTTTTGCAGGAATCTGTTCCAATAAGACATCTTTGAATTCCAAAACAAATTTAACGTTCAAGTTATCTGATAACTAATTAAGGTACATCAATAAAGTAGAAACACCAAATAATCTTAAACGACGTCGTCAAGAAAAGAAGATCAAAAACGGAAAGGTGAAAACAAAAAAGAATAGAAACCCTAGAAAGTCCACTGTATATTAATTAGCCATTATCCAGATAATGGGATTTTCACAAACATTTCAGAACTTTTTGAAACAATGGTTCAGTTCATTAAATTTTTTTAAATTTCATTCTATGTACACTTTTTTCAGTTTCTTCGTTTCATGGATTTTATTTGACCTTATTAATGTATTCATTTTGCATATTTAGCTAATTTAAATATATGTACATCGAATTTTACTTATTAATTTCACTCGGCATTCATTTCATCCATTTTGTTCACTTGAGCTCTCTTTGTCTATTTTATTCGTTTCATTCTTTGGATTCATTCTATTTAGTTATTCATTTTATGCATTTTATTCATATCATTCATTTAGCTGATTCCATGCACTGTTTTCATTTTATGTATTTTATAAATTTCTTTCAGTTCATAGTAGTTCAGTTTCTTTTTTCATCAATTTGAATAATTTTTATTCATTTTATCCATTTCATCCAAATTACAAATTTGACATACTTTAATTTATGCTATTTGTTTTATATTTTTCTTCACTATCGTTTTAATTTTATTCATTTCATTCGTTTTATTCGATTTAGTTTTTTCTTCTTTTTATTGATTTTATCAATTCAATTCAATAATGGTAATTCAGTTTATTCTGTGGAAACTTGTTTTAGTTATTTTATTTATTTAATTCATTTTATTCATTTCATTTAGTTTTTTTTGTTATATTCTTTCTGTTCATTCATTTTTTCCAGCTCACACATTTTATTCAGTTTCTTCGTTTTATTAATTTTATTGATTCTTCCCTCTTCCTTTTAGTCATTTCATTCAGTTTGTTTATTAGAATCAATTTTCTTTTTTCTATGGGATGGGACGCAAACAGTGATAATATTATTTCATGCCTGAACGCGATTCATTGGAGCTAAAATAGATAACGAGTTAGATCTGCCTGTGACTGGGGCGGTGACAATTTGCTTAAAAGAGGCATTGCAGATAGATGGATCCATTGGTAGGTACTGGGGCTGTGGTGGTGATCACGATACTGCTGGGGAATCTGTAATGACATCATCACAGCTTCTCGGTGGCGGAATGGTTAACGCACCCAAATAGAGACGGGAAGATCGTAGGTTCGATTCCTGCTTAAGGACATATATTTTCTCAGTGTGTCCAATAAAAGGTGAATTGTCACCGTTGCGGTCATTCTTTCTCTATCTAACCTTAAAAAAAAGAATAAAAACTTGACTTACGTTAAAGAAAGGAAAATATGGTTATTTTATTAATTTTTAAAACTCTTGTTTAAATACTGTCGTAATGAGCTAATGAGCTGATCCAATTCATTTTATTAAAATCGTTAATAATTCCACTCATGTTGTGAACGTTTTAGTAATTTTTTTTGCATCAATAATTTTTTAGTTTTATTTGTTTTGTTGATTTTTTATAATTTATTCAGTTCATTCGAGGTTTTATTCACGCAGGACTGGAAGCTATGTAGCTACTTCATATGAGTTCTACAAACTGATGAACGATCCTACAGTGATATGTGTAGGATTGTCTCATCTCACTGCTAGGTGGATTAAGTCGGTTTTACATTTCTTATAAAAGAAATGTATAGAATTCGCTCAAACTTTCAAGATGTTTTCCGAGGCCCGGAGGGCCGAGTCTTATATACCAATCGACTTAGCTCGACGATTTGGGACAATGTCTGTGTGTGTGTGTCTGTGTGTGTGTGTGTATGTAACGGACAAATTCTCATTCGTGTTTCTCAGCAATGGCTGAACCGATCTTATCCAAACCAATTTTAAATGAAAGAACTAAAAAACAGTATGATCGCTATTAATTTGTTTTTGATTCTGATGTTTAGTTTCCAAGATATGAATGTTTGAATGCGTAAAAATGGCGTTTTTCGCAGTTTTTTGAAATTATCTGCCAAAATTGACAATATAGATTAACAATTTATATGTTTTTAGACAGCTTCAACGAATACCTTTCGAACAAGCTATAGATTGTAGAAATCGGACTATTATCAAAAGAGATATTTAACATTAAATGTGGACGAAAGATTTTTATCATTTCCCATTGCCAGAAATATGACCTAAAACATATAATCTATTATTAACGCCAAAACGGCTTATTTTAGGTCAATAGTATCTTCGGAGAATTTAATGGAGGTAATATGGCCTTTCTTCTGGAATTGTGCTTTTGCTGATTAATCCCCCTATGAGTGAGATATTTTCACAAATTTTCTTGGAAGTGATTATATCGAAATGATACCTTCAGCAAATTTGTAGCTCTTACTTTTGCGAATAACTTTACTAAAGACTTTAAATATCTATTTTGAATACTTTAAAAGTTATGGCTTGTTGTTTGTTGATTACTCTTTGTCGCCCATTTATTGTTCAATATAGTAATAATCCATTGAAATAAGCCAAACATTATTTCGATAAAACGACTTTTGTATTTCATTTTACTATCTACAACCGCTAGAAATAATCACCGAACACTTCCAAGTTGTCTGGAAGGAACTTGATACCTTATCAGTACAAAAATGTTCATTTGTGCGAACCTTCTCACTGCAATTTTTCTAACTTATAACCATCGGATCGATCTGAAACATATCGGAAAATGAAAAGCGAAAAAAATAACTCCAAGCAACGGCGTAGCCAAGAGAAGGTTTTGGGGTTTAACACCGTACAACACCCCCCCCCCCACAACACCAAAAAAAATATTGGATTGAAGTTGAAAATTTATTGATGCAGACTGATTTAATTCAATATTACAATAACAATTATCTGATCCGTGGATTGATAACCTGTTGTTGTTAACATCATTAGGACTTTTGATAAATTGTAGGAATGGGGTCCTGATATGTAACTGATCTATTGGTTTTGATTTCACAGTTGTCTAATTGCATCAATATCAAATTCCTGCCTGAAAACATTCCAATAGAAAATTCCAGAGTTCTGTAATCAATCATAATCCTCAGATTTATTTTCAAATTGATCTCGTTTTTTTTAGAAATGTATTGTAATAAGGGTCTTTATTTAATAGGAAGCGAAGTTAAAATTGATTTAATGTATATGAAACATAGAACTCACCAAAAAAATGCATAACTTTCAACATGCCAAAAATGTTTTTGCCTTTCTCATTCACTCTAAAATTCGTCAATCTAATCCCGACCCGGAGGACCGAGTGTCATATGCCAATCGACTGAGTTCGTCGAGATCGGAAAATGTCTGTGTGTGTATGTATGTGTGTATGTGGAAAAAATGTGACCTCAGTTTCTCAGAGATGGCTGGACCGATTTGCACAAAGTTAGTCTCAAATGAAAGGTACAACTTTCCCATCGGCTACCATTGAATTTTTTATTGATTGGAATTCCAGTTCCGGATTTACGAATTGAAGAGTGCAATCACACAGCAAAATCTCATATAAACTGAAATGAAAAATTTTCAAAATCAAATTTGTATTTTTGATGCCAAATGACTTTAAAATGCATGAAACATTGAGATGTTTGACAAAAATTGACTTCTTTGGACTTTGGTACATTTTTGCCTTTCTCATATAGAAAGGTTATGCAATCACTCCAAAAATCGTCAATTATACCGGCCCGGAGGGAGTATGCAGTGAGGGGTTGCTACTTTAAAATTAAAACTAATTTAAAATTTCTTAACAAGTTGAAAATTTTCGGCAGGACCTGAACCTCTCGGATCTTTCTCCATGATCCGCCGCTGGTTTCAAGCGATGTTTCAGTATCACATAGTATCTCAAGATCGTGGCTGTCGATCCATTGTATATATGTGCAAATCGTACTGAACATGTAATATTCATTCCCACTATTGTATTGAACATAACTAGCCATGGAATCGTAGTCTGGACAAATGAGACAAGCACAATTGCACCACTAGATGGATTAAAACAGGTTTTTATTTTGGGAATGCGTCGAGTTGAGACGAAAACGTAATATGATTAATAACGAGGGTAACACTTCCCGAATGTAGAGAGAAATTTATGAAAAATGACGATTTCCATTCGACTCTAGCAGGTTCTGATCGATTTTGATGAGCATTTGATTTTTGTTGTATGACCAATTGTATGTATAGGTCAAATGTTTAAAAACAGTTATTTAAGGTCAAGATAACATCATTTTGAAACCGCCAATTTCGGAGGTTTAGTATCTTCGATGAGTTTTACAAACGTTAAACAGCGCATCATTTGATAAAACAATTTTGACGGTATATCGTCCAAGAAGTATTTATGGTGAATTTTCTCAGGTTAATATTCATGACTACAATAAAGTCGCAACAAATTCGCTAAAGACACGAACCTTGTTACTATTTTCTGGAAAATAATTCTGCATAATTTTAAAACTTCAAAAATTATGGTTTCGGAATTATGCCGTTTAGACAGTAAGATCGATTTTCACCAAACCCCCGCCAAACCGCATTTCTGGCTACGCCGCTGACTTCAAGTAAGTAGAAACAAAGTCGTTCTACACTCGTTCACAAGAAACTTCTTCGAATGCTGAATATCTATTATAATACATTGACACCCCAATTGTATCAGCCAAATATGAATTGCCAAATATGATTTTTTATTGCATCGAACTACAACAATTTTTAGGTAGCTTTCAAGAGGTTATTTTATAGACTTCTTCCAAAATTTGGCGAACCTATTCCAATTCGTATACCTATTAATTGGTATACTTAAGGGTTTATATGTTGCAGATAGAGAAAATACTGAAATTTTCAGCTTTTTTCCTACACAATATTACGAAAGCTTATTAAACAATTTATCCTAATAAGTTTGTGAAAATAATAACCTATTTGAAATTTTTTAATAGTTTAATTTTTTATTTAACCGTGATTTTTTAATAAATAGTGACCATCGCTTCACAACGTAGTCTATTTTTCATGGCTTGCGGTGAGTACGATCTCTCGAATTGCTGAACTGAAAATTATGGAATGGAAAATAATTTTTAGTGTTCTTTACAGATTTAACTCGCCGCGCAGATAGCTCTGAATTAGACCCGCTGGTGCCCTAAGACGATTTCGCTAGATTTTCGGAGCACTGTGCACCCAGTGCATTAACGCATGTGACGGAAGGCTATCGAAAAGTTTCGTGAAAATGAAAATTCCAGTAATGATGATGATTTCCCCAAACGGTTCGTTTTCGAGAGGTTTTTATTTGTTCTTTGGCATTAGGATTAGCGGTAATCATTCAAATCAAGGATACTACTGGGAAGTCACCTTTAGAAAAAGTCGATGTCGAAGTAAAATTTGGAACTATGCACGCATGCACTTCAGAGATAACGTGATATCAGGAGCTGGGATTTCATTTCAACGCTTTTTTTGTGAAAAGGGCGATACTTACAAATGTAAACATAAGGCTTTTTTCATACATGCGAATGATAAATAAATAACCCCTTTAGGAAAATTCAGTTTTCCCACCACAATTTGGATATTTTATTAACAGAGCATTAACAATAAATCGTTGGAATGTCTATTTTATGGGCCATTTTTTCGCTTTCCCATTGATTTGGTTTGAGATTTCTAGCACTGATGTTGTCCTATGCTGATTTGAGCGATTCTCTGAGTCCTGCCACTATCCCATGTAGTATGTGTTATCAAAAACATCGCGAAACATCAAGTTCTAAATGTTCTCAAACGATATAATATCCGAAGAGAGTGATAAGAGTTATAAGAAATGTCTCATCACACTGTTAGGTGGATTAAAAGCGTTTTTATTCATGAAGCCGATATGTACAGTATTAGATTTTCTTCTTAAAAAGTATACGATATATTCAAGATTGATTCTGATAAATGTTTTGTGGCATGTGAAGCGGTAGGTTAACACAAGGAATTGGTGTGCAACGCTTTTTTCTGAAATTTACCGTAGAAATTCACACCTTTTTCTACTCTCACGGTTTCAAAACATCGAATTTTTTTCTTTGTTTGATTTCAATCTATATGTACGCCACAGAAAGAATTTGGTGAAAATCATATTCCTTGGCATGTTTCTGGGAATCGAAAGGTACACATCTCCGGCCGTTTCTGACATACCAAACGCGACGCACCACGATGGCGCTTGTCTATGGAAAAATCATTGTTTAAAGAATTCACCGGTCCATTCTTGGCGAATTATGTCAGCGTCTGTGAATGGTTTCTTGTTTTTTTGGGGGATGAGATTATCGTACGGAAGAATGCGTCGGACATGTTGAGAAGCGTAAGAAAATGAAGCTATCAATGGGAACGGAAAGGAAAAGTTAACTGACAAATCAATCGGTCAGCTAACAAAATTTTATGGGCTGGCGATTCGGAGAAACTCACATTCTGTATAACATATACGAAATGCAATCTGGGCTTCCCTTGAACAATGCTCTTAAACGAACGAAAATCCCCAACACTCAAAGTGTTCACCCGGCAAGGACAGTTGGTGCAATCAGGCTGAAGTAAAAGGAACTTTAGAAACTTTTGAACATCTCGGGATTTACGAAAGTCTATCATCTAATGATTTATTGGAATGATGTTTAGGAGCTCGAACCCAAAACATCAATGAGTCTCTGAATAGCGGAATCTGTTCCTTAGCGCTAAAGCACATACACAAATTCTGGCAGGCAAGTGGTCAACCAAGGATTTTCATCGATCTTACAAGCTATGGAGGTGATGGGAATTACCTGAAAGATGTGCTACTCGACTCGACAGTGAACGTATAACTTGTTCTGAAAGCAAACTGGGTGTCACGGCAAAACAGGCCCGATTTCAACAGAGAGAGAGCAAAATGTGCAAAGCCAAGAACACCTGCGGACCCGTAGTAGATTTTCTAGTAAGTTACTACTATCGAGTTCCGTACTTTATCTTTAAACGCGTTTTCCCGAAAGTAGCGTTTTCAAGCGGTCAAGTAAGACTTTTCATAGAAGTACTGGTCCGATTTCAATAATTTTTTCTCCAATTGTTCAGAAAACATACCGCTATGTTTGGTCGAGAGGGATTCGCAGAATGTTAATTTGTTTCATTTTTATGGCCCCTAATAGGCCTAAAAATAACGTAAATATTGGAAATTTTCACAAATCGTTACAATCCCTCTCGTCTAAACATAACCAACGTGACTATGATTATAGAAAATATGAGTTTTCTGATTACAGATTTCCCAATTAGCCACAACTTTACTTAAGCGGGACCCATGCAGTTTCAACATCAATGTCATCAATGAAGTTTCAAGGTCGCGAGAGATTTTTCTTTTCGTCCTCAAAAGTAAAATTGAAAAGTCAAAATAAGCCGTGTGGTGTCCGGCGGGCTGAAATCCTTTTGCACTATTTCAGCCAAGAATAGAACCTCTGGGAAGCTGCTCCCATGTGCAAGCTGTCGAATTGCACAAACAGTTTTTTTTTATGTTGCAAGCGATCTGTAGATGTGTCAAATTATGTATATTTTTAATAAAATCTGAACCGTCTACCAACAAATCTGTATTGACGAATACCTGAAAAAGTGACTTCGTTAGGTCTCATGAAGGTCTGACACTAGCTCTGTACTACTTTTGCTTTCCTAAACAATGAAAAAATTCAACATTCCAGAACTTCACTCTGTCAGAAAATGTAGGGCCTTCGGAAGCTAAAACTTCGTAAAATCGCACCCCTGGTCCTTTCTTCAAAATCATCCATTGCAGTACTCTGCGTCACTCTTTCGAGCGTGAACCGCTCATATAATAGTCGGTCTTTGCCGGTATTGCTCTTCTCCCATCCATTCTTCTTCTGGGCCGCCTATGGATCAAAAGCCCTTATCGTTTTGTTTATTATATTTATTAAGCATGTCGTTTGCAATTTGACATTTAACCCAATCATGGAAACGTATCTGATAGGGAGAGTGGAGATGCCAACTTGTCATTAGAATTTCTCAGTGAATTTCTTCACATTCATTTGGGATATCTTTTATACTTTTTGTACGCTTGTTTTGTACGGCTAACTTTTGGAGTTTGCTTTGGACAGTCATTGCGAGAGGATCGTTTTGCACAGCTCTCTCGCGATTGTTTCCTTCTGTGGAAAAAATTTGGTACTATGCCATCCGTATGAATGTCTTTTCCAGTTAGTAGTAATTTATAGGTTGTAAAATAGTTCTATTGTGCCTTATTGCTGTTAATCCAAAGGAGGAATGAAGTGAATAGTGATGTTTTGAAAAATAGGATCTAGAAGCTAGAGAAAGCAAACATGCAGTTAAAATCGTTCGTCTTAGTGGAATGATATAGCTGGTTGTGTTGTAGTGAGAAAGTATATAGATACGGAGCATTACATAGTGAATATGGCTTGTGAGGCAGCAGGGTGTGGATGCTTAGGAATTTCTAAACGGATGCTTCTTCCCGTTGGAATCAAGATAAGTTATCCTTTTTCATATTTTAATCTGCAATGCCCTTCATATTCTGTATATTATCGCACCAAGCTAGAATGTTTTTAATGTGTGAACCGACAATGGAATATATAGTAAAATTACGAAGTTCATCTCACACACATACACTGTTTGGGGTCGATTGGAGTCTGTTTGCCAGTTGTTGGACTTTGTAGGTCCGACAGCCATCGTGTGGATGGCGGCTTGTTTCTTCCGATAGATTTATTGTCTTTCTAATTGGAATAGTGCCATCCTGGCAAAGAGAAATTAGATCACCACCGTCTTTCTTTGCACTGATTCTCTCATCGGTTTTTAAAACGTGCAGTGTACGCTGAGGGACGGGGATATGCAGGGTTTGCTTGATTTCTGTTAACTGTCCTGTCTCTTTTATTCTATTGTGATTTTTGTGAGTTTTCCTGCATATATTTCTGGTGAGCGTTTGGGAGGTGGATGGACCGAGTTTGTGTAGTGCGTTGAGTCACGGGGAATAGATGGAGGGGTTTGCTGTTGATGACTGAATAAAGTTCCCCGTGTTGTGTTGACATTTTCGCTGTTTTCACCTTCTGTTACGGAAAACCTTATGAATGTGTTGCATCTTCCAACAGTTTGTATTGCCTGCCATGGATAAGCTGCTAGTGAATACACGAGGAGCTCTTTTTGTTCATCGATGAGGTATTGCTCTGTTTGCCTCTCTTTTCTTCTGCTGTGAATTTTGTTCATTGAACGTGTTCGGTCTGTCCACTCATTGAATGTTATTGGAGGTGTATGCCCGAGTATACATGGAAATCACGGCGAAGTGCGGGGGAGGGAGATGGACAGTGTAAGGTATGCTCTTTAGACCCATGTGGAATAGGTATTGCGATTGCCGAGATAATTAATGCTCTCGAGTATTTCGTTGATATGATCAGTATAGTATTCCATGTTTCTTCAATAACGCTTATGCTCACTGAAATTATATAACATTTTTCGAAATTGTTTCATTCTGAATTATATATGTAACAGATTGATTATAGATGTAACATACAATATTGAATATTAATTATAATATTAATATTGTGTTGAGAAAAGACAAGAACTTCATTTTTTACATATTCTGCTTATTTTAGCTTCAATCAGTAGATTGCATTCTTCTCTTTGCCTTCGGTGTTGCCTCAATTCGGAGTAGCTAGTGTAAAAAAGCGCGCGTCATCGGTTGTATATCGGACATACAAAGTTGGTCGTTTCAGGGAATTAGGTGGTGCTTGCTTTATACCGCTCAAAATGCATTCCAGCTAGCATAAAAACCCGCGCGAATATCGATTGCATGAAAGTCTGTATTTTATTAAATCGTTCGTGAAGAAAAAGCAATGTATATAATTGTCGTTTCATTACTTGTAGTAGTATCAATGATGGTAATCCATAAATGTTATGTTACGAAATCTTGATCTAGGCTTTATGTTATATTGTATTTTTCTTGATCGGTCGTGTTTTGCCGGAAGGATGAAACAGGGAAGAATAAATTCGTGTGCATGCCATCTGAAAAAAATTGATTCATTCAAGTATAGGCAACACTCCCGGCAACCGGTTGCCCGGAGTTGAAGTTGCATTTTTTACAAATCAAGTATTTCCGAATTAATTCAACAAACGATAAATCGATCATAAATTCTCGGCATCCGGCTGCCCAGAACAACAAATACATGATCACATCTCTGAGAGTTGCATAATCGTATCACTTATCAAGGTGAATCCAGATTTGTGTAACGCTTTACCCCATCCCACTAACAAAAACTCCTTCCCGTGGCAAACGTGGAGATGCAGAGGTATGCACGGTCTCCATAACAACGTTTACCACACTAATATTCCTTTCCTTCCCCGATGACTGTAAGGACGTGGCCGGCGCCGTTATTGACATTTTAAAGAATAGAACTCTCGAGACTTGTACATTGATGGTGGATAGCTACTCCCAGGCCCCATCTGTTGATTCTCTGTGCAATTTCGCTTGTTCTGGTCAATCACGGAGTAGCAACTACGAATTGTGCGGTCATCATGCTCATGCTCAAAAGTAAAATTGAAAAGTCAAAATATGTATCTTCAAAATAAAAAAAGTTTCTAAATCCATTGAGTAGATACTTTATAATTTATTCCCAAAAAGTGCTCAATTTTGGGCGTCGCGAGTAAAAGACCCGTTAGATAAGTTCAAACCAGTACCAGATTGGCACCAGTTACACACTAATTCCAAAAAGTCATACGCCTTGTGTGAACACCTATACATCTGTTCCGATTGATGACTCTGCACCCGAGCAGAAGAAAATAAGTGCGGAATACTAAATTTAGGTATCAATACCAACGACTGTTTACTACAATATGGTATTAATGAGCTCTACATAACAGGTAAAATACCAAAAAATATAACAAAGACATGTTCTACAAATTTCCATTTGATAATGAAACGAGTTATTATAATACCTGAATAATAATAAAACATTTTTCAACCTTCCAATAATAAAATTTACTCTATGGAGGTATTCAATAAGGTATTGGTTTGGTATTTGTAAAAATAACTGTAATACATAAATAATACTAAAATAAAGTATTATACCTCATTGAGGTATTAAGCAGGTATTGAAAAATGTTTCTTCAATACCTGCTCAATACCTCAATGAGGTATAATAATCAATTAATACTAAGTTTTGGTATGAATACCAAAAAATTATATGCTCGGGTTATTGCCCAGTTATTTTCTCCTGGTCGGGTGTAGTAAGTACTTAAGTTGGAATACGGAATTTATTCACAGTGTGAATCTTAAAATGAGCCTGTTCGTAACTTAAAGGTTACTCTTTCCATATAGTGAGATTTTTTTTATTGTTTGGTAAGTCTTGTTTCTTCCTACAAGAAATTGATCTTGGTCCACACAATATACATTTAGAACTTGATGTACACAACTTAAAAAACATCATCTCAGTACAATGTACGATAGTGAATCGATAAACAAGAAGCAGTACCTTGAGTGGCACTTAACATTTTGACATTCACCACAAAGCAAACTGCTGTAGAAGCAACGACTGCTGTAGTTCAATGTCATGTCCTATCAAACGTGACAAGTAAACCACCGCTTCGCATCTAGGGATTAAGTGATTAGTAAGCACGGTGTTGTTCACCAATCAATCCGCTGCTCGCATGTAGCGCAATCACAATTTCTAATGAGAAATAACTACATCGCAAGATAACATCTCCACTACGTGAATTATCGTTTCAATGATGTTTGTTCCACATTCAAGTTCCGCTACCACGGCCAGAACTGACATCTATTGATACGTCAAACAACAAACTCTCTTTCTACAAATGATCTCGCTCCGCACGTTTTCTGTTCATTGAGGATTAATTCCTCGTATTTATTTACATTAAAACTGGTATTGCGAGCATACGTAATGTCACCTGCAACAACCCCCGATCCAGCAAGTCCGCAACCGGTGAAGGCTAACCGTTCGCCGTTGTTCACTGCGATACGGGTGATAGACACAATGAGACGACGCGAAAGAAAAAAACAAACAAGAACTGGTTCGTCGCTTTTCCAGCGAAATCAGTATTGAAGGAAGTCTCTCGCCCTCCCAGTCGGTTCGATTCGTGCGTGCAATCGTCATAAGTCTAATGCGTTCGGTTGGACCCATTGAGAAAACACTTCTCGGAAACGTGGTCTGCGTGCATCAGCTCCAGGTTCAACGCAATCGAATGTCCATTTCGGAAAATCAATCACTTCGCCAAGATGTAGCCGTACCTGCAAATCGCCGCATGGGGGCTTTTCTTGCACCTTCGGGTCCGGGCGGTGTTTAGCTGGTTATAAAACAAATTGTCAGTAGCTTATTAAATTAATAAAAATTATAAAGCTGGCACATGATGTGATGATTACTGCTGTTGTTGGTTTTTACTATTTTTTTTCATCCGCCAGCTACACGAGAAAACATCTCCGCTGGGGACTACCATTTGTAGATAATACATAAGTGGCAACAAACAAACAATTGTCGGGCTCAATAGTAAACCGAATGTCGTTTATGGTCTCGGGCTGGTTTCCTTTCGCGAACGATTTGATTTGAAGCTATATTTAATAAACAATGTTAATTTATAAAATTAATTTAATGGATACGGACTACGAACGGCATGCTCTTAAGGAGTGCAATTATCTGAAGAGGACACCTGATGGTTTGCCAGCTTCAAAAGGAAAACCGGAACTCTGGGTCCGTCTCGGATTGGAGATAAATCAAAAACAGAAATATAATATGATTTCGTGACTGTTGTAAGGATCGATAATACAAGTCAAAACTAGTGCATATTCATAATAAATGAGAACGGTATCATTGCCGCAGCAATCGTTCGGAACTATGCTCACGATGGTTTATCTAGTATAATGACTTAGTTTCACATCGATTTTGCCATCACCGCCAAATGGCACACAATGATGTACTCACAGACAAGCTCAAGTGCTCGATAGAAAATGGATCCATAAATCTTCTATCGGACCTCATTACCACCTGGCCCAGGAGCTTCGATGTTTCGTGCAAGCCTACGACCAATCGACATCTGACGAATTCCACAGTTTCCACTACGCCAAAGCCGCATTGGCAATGGCCGCGATTCACCCGACACCGTTTGCCGAAACGGGCGGCCCCGTGATCCGTGCTAATTCCTCGCACCAGCATGATTTCGTTCGCACGCCCGGCTCTGGTCCGGCAAGCGCTGAAAGGCGCAAAATTAATGACCGGGAATAAAATAAACTAATAATCGGCTGATGATTTATCTTAAACGCGCGCGCGGTTATTTATAAAGGAATTCCAATTGTCTTAACGCCCAATTATCCAGTGCGGTGCTGCAAGGCTTGTGCTTGTGTTTGTACAGGAGACCGGCAGTGGCGGCTTAAGTATCCCGCTTTACACAACCCCGACAGCTCGATCGCTCGATGTAATCCAGTTCGAATCGGGCAGCCAGCAGATGGTGAAGCAGAGGACAGGAGAAACAAAAACCGAGAGTCATTGCCGCGAAAGCCTACATCGGGGTATGCTGGCTGCTCTGCTGATGGTCGTGGACACTGTCGTTGGATTTGGGAACTGCGCGAACGGCACTACAAAGTTTAAGAAAGCATCTCGATAAAGACAAAATCTTAAGGCACACACGGTGACTCGATAAAATTAAGAGGGCGAAAGTAGCGGAAGGCAGGGTAACTGATTTGCTCCTTAGTTTTGTTCCCGTTTGTGTGAGCAGTAGTACGCGGGGAAGCGCGTAAAAACAGAGCTGGAAAATTATACTATCGGATCTCGTTCTTTTTCCATAAGACAACTATACGCTACGGTAGTCGATAAATTTCTTTTACCTTAGCGGGATAGCAAGTTGTAGTATTTGCTCGGTTGCCGAAGCCTTTTGCCAATAAAAGACTAACTCGATTATATGGGTTCAGTTATAACGATCAGCAGCTTTTTGTTTATATATGCAAATAAAATTCTGGTTTGAGTATGTTTTTTTCATATTATTCGAGACTATCGTTTTTATAGTCCAGATCATAATAACAGCCAAGTAATCAAGTTCCTGTGTCCGCTATTTGGACACAGTTGGAGCTTTTCAATCTAAAATAAAGGTTAAGAAGAACGTATTGGAAGATTTTCCAAACAATTTGCAACTAATATTCTAAAAAATTTCCAGAACGTGTATCAGTTTGGATTGTGTAAGCACAATTATATAGCGATTACACTAATTTTCTAGGTACTGATGCTGATGAGATCACTGCAAAATTTCGAAACAAGTACTTCTAAACTTGCGGGACATTGTCGTGGTCAGTTGTTTGTTTGTGATCACAGGAAATGTTCTATTCGTTATATACCGTCTATCAAGTGAAACCGAAAACCCATGGCATATAAAATATTCACCAAACGATTCCATTTTTTTCCTGCGCTAGTAATATAACAAAAAAATCAAAACAGTTCCGAACATCTTTAACAAAAAACTAAACGGCTGTTCGGCCATCTATGGAAGCTGTCCTTCAATGTCCGAACAGCCTATATTAGCCGTGTAGTGTTGGTAGTGGTTGTTTTGACCGTCTAAGAATTACACTACAGACTACAGCGAACCTCAATTCCATAGTGTCATGCGACCCGTGCTATGGGTAAAATTGTAGAGGGGGTTTAAAATATTCTCAATGGCGAACGGAGCCTGGGAAGAGCCGGGCGAACTCCCCAGTATGCTGCATTACGCAGCGGAACGGTCGCTCTACAAACCGAAGTTTTTTCGTCGATGATCGGCATAATTTGTTGGCTGGAGGTTTTGCTGAGTCTCTCGGCTGATAGTAATTCGATGAAGTTTTGCTGGGCTTCGATTATCAAATTTCATGCAGACGAACCCGCCAGAGGCCGTGTGGCATCCGGCCAAGAATTGATCCACTGGGTTCCTGCTCCCATGTCGTAGGAGGCGACTGAAAGTAGGAGTTCCTAAGTCAATGTGTAGTTGCGTACCGAGGACTTGGTGGGTGGAGGGTCTAAAATAAGCCAGTCGCGCCCGGAGCATTTTGGGTTTTGCCCTTACTGTGTTATGCGAATCTCTGACACAGACCATTATTTTCTTCGAAAATCGGTGGGAATCGAATGATCGTGTCCCATTTAAATCGAATATGGCTCGCTACATGCGCTAACATCCCAACTTGATTAGTCTCCTCTAGTTATATTTGAAACGAAATTGGCAGTTTTCTAATCAACAACAGCATAAACGTACAGCGATTATAAATTTATATCGACTTATGCAGAAAGGTAAACCTTCCATAGCATTGGTTCAATTGTTATTTCCATAAAGGAAACTTCTATGTTGGAAAGTTACTTAACACTGCCTTCATTGCTTACAACAAGACAGGCATGACTAACCCACGTGAAATGCCTCATGCTTGCATTTCTGCAAATAATGCTATTGACGCGTGTCTCACATCGGAGGTCACAACTCGCGATATCTGTGCAGTCACAATTACACTGACTGTCGGTAACATAGACAAAGAGTATATTTATTGTTCAGCATATCTACCGCATAATGAGTTATCTTCTTCCAATGATTTCAGAAGCGTTGTATCATATTGTAGCAGAAATTGGCTTCCGCTCATTACGGGCAGTGATGCAAATGCTCATCACATCATTTGGGGCAACTCAGACATCAATCTGAGAGGTTCTGATCAAATAAAGTACATAAGTAATACAAATCTCCATATTCTGACTGTGGGAAACCGACCAACTTTTGCGAGGTCTGGGAGAGAGGAGGTGTTAGACATAACGCTTTGCTCTGAAAGAATTTCGCATGAGCTGGGAAATTGACAGGTTCCAAATGAAACTGAACCGTCTCTATCGAATCATAAATATATATTTTTCGATCTTTTTGATGTCACCTTCAATATGATAACATATCGTACAACTCAATGAGCTTGGATTTCTAACCTGTGGGTTTGCTAACGATTACCAAGTACTAATTACTGCATCGGAACAATCTTTGAATGAATGCAACAAGCATTAAGAGCTGTGGTGTCGACAAGTTAAATTATCAATTAACCCAATGGTTCTTTTCACGAAGAAGCGAATAACAACCGGGGTTCGTTCAAGTTCTTTGATTCTAAGCTGCTGTGTGCAGATCAAGTCAAATACGTTGGAGTTATATTGGATTCCAAACTTAATTGGTCTGCTCACATTGAGCTCAGAGCCAAGAAAGCGTGCATGGTCTTAGGGCAGTGCAGACGAGCTTTTGGAAACACCTGTTGTCTCAAACCTAGTTACATCCGATACTGTTATATGGTGGCCTTGTGTGGTGGCAGAGAGGATGACAATCCAGTCAAAGCTAAACCATCTGCAAAGAATGGCGTTGATTGGGACTTTCACCACAACTCTGACTGCTCCTCTTGAGACCCACTAAATATCAAATCATTACACATGCACCTCAAACAAGAAGCACTATCATGTGCATACAGACTGCAGGTTACTGGACTTTGGAACAGTAACCACACACCAAAAAAATCTGAATTTTATCGTTGACGTAATTGCAAACTTGACACAATTCAACAAACCGTAATTTACGAAAAGACGGAACATTACCGTGTTCCGTTTAATTTTACATGAAACATATACTTTACATGCACAATGACATAAAATTACAATTCCTACCATTCAGAACAAACGCTGTATGAGGAGTAAAATTACATGATTTACGAAATTCAACGTCATGTAAAATTAAAATCAAACGTAAAACTAAGTCATTTTTGATGCTCGTATATGTCAGGGTCAGAAGACGTTAATTTACATTATTTTTTCTAGGTGTGCATGTTGATCTTGCTACCACTCATACACGACTGTGGTCACAAATGGTTACATGGGGATATTCTGGCTCCGAGCGATATTACTCACTTGAAGTTTTCCTTATGTGAGGATTCTCTCTCAGGAGGAGTGATTGTCTGGCTATATAGAGAGACAACAATAAACGGAAGTGGTCTGTTACACTGTAGGGACGTGCTGGTGCTGGTGTATGCTGTCGTGAAATGAGAATGGAACAATCTCACTCACTAGGTAGATACTGTACTGTAGGCCAAGCAGAAATCTTCGCGATTATGTGCGGGGTATAATCGGCCCTTCAACAGAGCTTGTCCGGCAAAGTTATAAACTTCTGCTTCGAAAGTCAGGATGCAATCAAGTCCCTTAGCTCAGTCAAATCACGGTCCAAACTAGTGATCGCGAGCCGAACCCAAATAGAATAACTAAGCATTGTCAACACTATCTACCTTGTCTGGGTGCCCGGACATTCCGGTATTATTGGAAGAGAATGGGCTGACGAATCAGCCAGGGCAGGTTCAGCGATTGACTTCGTTGGTACTGAGCCCGCCATGCCAATTTCGATAAGTTGGATAAGAGAAAAAATACGGTCCTGAGCTTCGTCCGAGCACCGCAATTATTGGAGAAATCTACAAACGTGTCACCAAACAAAGGCGTTTCTTGAACAACCGTGTCCAGTGAATTCGAAAAATCCACGGTGTACTAATTTTTCGGGATTTCAGCTAGATTGGATTTCGCAATTGCTACTAGTATCCGCTGAATCAGGAAATAATTTGGGGTCGGCGTCATCCAGTGGCGTAGCCAGGTATTCGGTGGTGTGTGGGGAGGGGGGCGGTATCTAGATGAAATTTTAATGTAAGTTTGATAAATTATTGAACGTTCAAAAACAAAAGCAGTCTTCCATTCCAGTCTACAAACAAGAAAAATCAATACAGAACAGTTTTCAAACGTCTATACATAACTTTCTTTTATAACATGTTAATGAAGTCAAAGAATGTAAACTTTTTAAATGGATGTTTAAAAGAATTATCTATTCAAAAAATAATTAAATTCTTAGTCTCGTCAGCAAAGTTGTTGATAATGCCATTTTACACAACTTTGTTGAAGGAAGGTAGTATGCAGCATATTGAAATATAAAAGGATATTTACCAAATTTTCTTAATGTTGATTCTCTTCAATATAACTTTTTATTGCAAACTTCAGAGACTTACGGCTTGTATGAAATGTTAATTATACTGTTTATAAACAGCAGAAGAGATTTAACATATACAGTAATATGAGAATAGCTTATTTTCAAAGTTTTCTTTTACATATGGTTGGCGTTAAGTCAGACCGGACTAAATGACAAATTATTGTTTTCGAGAAAAACGAGTATAAAGTTTCGATATCAGCATCCTTTACATTATAATTAAAAATATATATTGCCATAACTCTTGCTTATTGTTACATGTTTCAAATCTGGCAGAAATCGAATGTAGTGGAAGAAATACTTTACCCAGTCCTATCATTATCTCATTTTTTGATGTTTTGCGACTTAGTCCGGTTTAACTTAATACCGACCGAGTCTAATCTATTTCAACACTCTGAATACACGGTATATTTAAATCTTGCACATATTTGTTTGAGCTAACATTTTCGAAAACTTTGCTGAAAACAGGCGGTCTTCTATCATCGTGGTTTCAAAAAATCGAATTTTTCCCTTGTCTCTGGCCGTTTTCTAGAGTTATACACCGTAATTCAGCTTTAAATGCAACTTCCACAAGTAGTGTTTTTGGCAGCCGAGTAAGACTTTTCATAAAAGTATTGGTCCGATTTCATATTTTAAATTGTTTAATAAACATGCCACAATGTACTTCCGAGTATGATTAGCAATTTTTTTTCTTTCAATTTTTATTGTTTCAAATGTGTCATAAAAAGACGAAAAAATTAAAAAAAAATCACAAATTCTACAATTTTCAAAAAAAAAAATATCTGTCTCGGGAAACATAGCTACCTTAACTATAATTATGAAAAATAACAATTTTCGGATCACAGATTACTCAACTGGCCACAACTTTACTTAAGCGGGACCCATGCAGTTCCAGCATGATACATTTCAAGCTCGCTAATGATTTTTTTGTTCTTCAAAAACAATTTTAAAAATAAAACCGTCTAGCTTCAAAATAAAAAAATGAAAATTCAAAATATCAAAAAACTTATTCCCCAAAAACAGCTCAATTTTGGGTTTCGAGAGTGGAGGGCCCCTTTAAGTCTCGATCTAAATTCCCTTGAAAAGTTATTTTATAATTACTTCTAGGATGATTAACCGCCAACATTATTTGATCAGAAAGTGTGCTGTTTAACGTTGTAAAATTCTTGAAAGATACTAAGCTTCAAAAATCGACAGTTTCAAAATCGTAAAAAAGAATTTTCGGGAATTTATTTTACTTTTTTTTTAAAGTTCACAACTTGAGAACGAGTCATTGTATGCAAAATTTTATTACACCATTCTAACTAATTTGAAAAATTTCGATTTTTTGATTAATTCCAATCTTGCTTAGAAGCTATCCATATAATTGGTAATAGACCAGAAATACAAAATAAAAACCAATCCTGGACAGCTAGACACAAACGAAAAACGCCATTTTTCATTATTTTCTTTCTAGTTCCCGAAATGTTATGCTCGCTATTGATCATATTGAGTTTTATCTCATCTCTACGTATTCTAAAAAAATACATTTTCAAAAAATGGATGGCGTCCAAAATTTTGCATTTTTACGAGAAAAACTTCCACATTCCCAAACTACCATTTTTTATCACAAAATACTTTTTTATTAGAAGTTTATGGGTTCGTTTTGTTTATTTATTTATTTATTTATTTATTTATTTATTTATTTATTTATTTATTTATTTATTTATTTATTTATTTATTTATTTATTTATTTATTTATTTATTTATTTATTTATTTATTTATTTATTTATTTATTTATTTATTTATTTATTTATTTATTTATTTATTTATTTATAAACGAACGAAAATCATTAACAGGCCGCAATCGGCCCCAATAATGATTTCTTAATCTAAACCCTCTTAAAAAATTCATAAACTTAGACCTAATCACATAACGGGACAAATGGAAATCGAACAAATGTGCAACCCGATTGAAAATGCGTTGTAATCCCGTGATGGCCGCATTCGCTGTATGACTTAGGAAAATGTTACTGCGCAACGTCCTAGCTCTCGCTTGGACGTTAACTCGTTCTATTAGAGCTGGAGAATCAATGCGTGCTGATAGAAAATCGGGACAACAAGGGCTCTTGCTGTATTTCTGTGTTATTTAAAAAAATGATATCATTGCATGTACTACTTTTCAAATCACAAGCATTTTCGTAATTCGAGGGGGTAACCCCGGGGACACCTGACGTCAAAAGTCGCAATTTATACAGCCTTTCCTTATCTTTTGTTTTAGAGTTATGGTGTCTTACATAGAATCCAGCACTTTACTTAATTGTTCCATATTAGTTCTAAATTCAGTCGCTAGGGCGGCACTGTAATCAACTTTTTAAAGGAACTAGATAGAAAGATGAAGTCTTCGGCGAAATTATAGATTATACAAACTTTGTATAGCTCCTACAGATTTTGGAATATGGCGATGTTTTTGAAACAAATTAAATTTTATTTTTTTGCCTTTCTCAATAGAAAGGTATTGCAATTGCTCTGAAAACCGACTTTTTAACGGAGGCCCGGAGGGCCGAGTGACATATACCATTCGATTCAGTTCGTCGAGTTCGGCAAATGTCTGTGTGTGTGTATGTATGTGTGTATGTATGTATGTATGTGTGTGTATGTGTGTGTATGTGACCAAAAATGTCACTCATTTTTCTCAGAGATGGCTGAACCGATTTTGACAAACTTAGTCTCAAATGAAAGGTGCAACGTTCCCATAGGCTGCTATTGAATTTCTAATGGATCCGACTTCCGGTTCCGGAATTACAGGGTGATAAGTACGAACACGCAGAAAATGTCGATTTTAATAAATTCTGCAATGAATGTATAAAGGTGAAAAATTTTCCAAAATATGACCACAACTGCTTCGATTTGTAGTATTAGGTCACTAACATCCATTCAAAGTCTATTTGGCCACATTGGCCACCATCCTCGGTTCCGGAAGCCCCGGCGGAAGTATCTAAATTCAGAATAACAGTCACATCGGTTTCTCGGAGATGGCTAGACCGATTCGACTAAACTTGGCCTCAAATGAAAGGTATTGCGTCCCCGTAAATGGCTATTTAATTTCATCCCGATCCGACTTCCGGTTCCGGAGTTACAGGTTGTGGCGTGCGATCACATAGCAAATTGTGATTCAAACCGATACTCCGATGAAACAACTTAAATTTGCTGTTCTAGGTCACCGACGGCCAACCAAACTTTCGTTGACTACATTGATCACCATAGACGGTTCCGGAAGTGCCCGGGAAAAGCGGCCATCTTTCAAAATTTACGAACTCACATCAGTTTCCCGGAAATGGTTGGGCCGATTTTCACAAACTTAGTTCCAAATGATAGCTATAATATCCCCACAGATGTCTATAAAATTTCGTACGGATCGCTTATATGGGTCCGGAAATATAGACTAAATAGTCCGGTCACATATGAAATTCCCATATAAGCCAGAACTCAATTTTTTTTTTCAAAGGGGGACCCCATGAAATTTCAGAAATCGAATTCGTATTTTTGATGCCAATCATCTTTAAAATGCATGAAACGTCGAGATTTTATGTTATCTCGAAAAATTTTTTTTTGTAAAAATCGACTTTTTGGGACTTTGCCGATTTCGCACCTTTTTGCCTTTCTCATATAAAGAAAGGCTATGCAATCACTGTAAAAATCGACTTTTTAACCGAGGCCCGGAGGGCCGAGTATCATACACCATTCGATTCAGTTCGTCGAGATCGGCAAATGTCTGTGTGTGTGTGTATGTGTGTGTGTATGTGTGTGTGTATGTGTGTGTGTCATTTAAACTCACACAATTTTCTCAGAGATGGCTGAACCGATTTTCGCAAACTTAGTTTCATCTGAAAGGTATAACGCTCCCATAAGCTGCTATTGAATTTTTAGTTGATCCGACTTCCGGTTCCGGAGTTACGGGTTGAAGAGTGCGGTCACACAGCAAATTCCCATATAAACTGGTACCACCATAATGTTCAAATGATGTAAAACATATTAAAATTGATGTAACATTACTCTAGTTTGCGGGTCTGGATCACTAATGATCAATCAAAGCAGCTTTGACCACATTGGCCACCTATGACGGTTCATGACGCCCTCGGGGAACCCGCCAAGTTCCTAAGCTAATATCACACCCATTCCACAACGAATTCTCTACCGATTTTTACGAGCTTAATTTCAAATGAAAGATACAGTAATGCTATTGACTGCTGCTGAATTTCATTCGGTTCTGACTCTTGCTTCCGGAGTTACAGGGGTGTTAGTAAGGATACACTGGAATTTCCCATATAAATCGGTACAATCGTAATACCTCAGAGGCTAAAAACTATTGAAATGGTCACCAAATTACTTCTAATCGTAGATCTAGATCACTGATTGCCAATCAAACATTCTTTGAATATATTGTCCACTATCGACGATTCCGGAATTCCGGGCATATTCCACAATTAAAGTCACATCGGTTCATCGGTGATGACTGAACCGATTTTCTCAAACCAAATCTCAAATGGAAGGCAAAATATGCAGTTGAGTATTGCGTAGCCGCCCCTTCCTCCCCCCCCTCCCCACCTTGCCCTTACACCTCCCTCCTTCATCACTCCCCTCTTCTTGGATCACCCTCACGCCCAGATTTCCTTCATCCACCCCGTATACCGAAATAAGATGAAGGATTTCTGACGCATCCTCCACACCCACTCTACTAAACCCCCATTCCCTACACGTTCAAACGCATTCCACCAACCTTTGCAAATTGTAATCACATGAAGATAACATTGAACTCATGCTTATTAAGCTAATTAAATATTATTCTTTTGCCTTTCTTATATAGAAAGGTTATGCAATTGCTCCAAAAACCGACTTTCTAACCGAGGCCCGGAGGGCCGAGTCTCATATAACATTCGACTCAGTTCGCCGAGATCGCAAAATATCTGTGTGTATGTATGTGTGTATGTGTATGTGTGTATGTGTATGTGTGTATGTATGTGTGTGTATGTGCGGATTTGTTAACAAAATGTCCACATCGGTTACTCGAAGATGGCTGAACCGATTTTTACAAACTAAGATTTAAATGAAAGGTATACTATTCCCATAGGTTGCTATTGAATTTCATTTTCAACCGACATCTTGTTCCGAATTACGAGTTGAAGAGTATGGTTACAAAACAAAATTTGGTGATTTTTCCAAATCAGTTTCTCGGAATTTTCTGAACCGATTTTGACAAACTTAATTTTAAATGAAAGGTCCATCAGCTGCTGTTGAATTTTGTGTGGATCCGAGTTCTGGTTCCTGAATTACAGGGTGATACGTACGATCACGCGGCAAATCCCGATTCTAACGAATTCTGCGATGAATGTAAAAAGGTGATTTTTTTTCCAAAATGTAAACACAACTGTTGAATTTATAGATCTAGGTCCCCAACAGTCATTCAAATTCTCTTTGGCCACACTGGCCACCATCGACGGATCCGGAAGCATCCAAAGTCAGAATAACGGTTATATTGGTTTCTCGAAAATGGCTAGATTTGCTCAACTTAGTCTCAAATGAAAGGTGTTGCGTCCCCAGAAACTGATATTAAATTCCATCTCCATCCGACTTCCAGCACCGGAGTTACGGGTTGTGGAGGTCGATCACATAGAAAACTCCGATTCAA
This sequence comes from Topomyia yanbarensis, assembly GCF_030247195.1. Taxonomy (NCBI): domain Eukaryota; kingdom Metazoa; phylum Arthropoda; class Insecta; order Diptera; family Culicidae; genus Topomyia; species Topomyia yanbarensis. Next base: position 78,758,653 of record NC_080671.1, read on the forward strand.
ACCGATACCGCGATGAATGCAAAAAGGTGCTCTTATATATACTTACCAAGTGTAATAAGAATGAAAGACATTTCCATAAAGTTATATTGTACGAACCAGCTATTAAATCATAGTTTGGAGAAATGAGAAAGGCACAATTGCACCTCTAGGTGGATTAAAACAGGTTTTTCAGTTCAATATTACCGTGGCTGTTTTTTTTTCAAAATTTTAGAACTCGAACTCTTTTAATGAATATAAACAACGCACACATTCTCGTGATTCATAATTGAGAAAGGCACAATTGCACCGCTAGGTGGATTAAAATAGGTTTTTCTATTCTTGTTTAATTGTTCAGCGTATTTCTTCTCTACGTAATTTTGTAATCTGCTGTGTGTGGAAAGTGGAAATAAGTACACGATCATTGTGAAAAATATCGTTCGGCCTCAAATAAATTGACAGTATATAACCGCGTCGCATTTGAATACCGTAGAAGAGCTGCGGAAAGTTCTGCAACCAAATATGCAATCATTATAGCCCATGCGGTTTTCAATTTATAATTAAAATTGAGATTAATGAGTATTTAAGGTTTCAGTTAAGAATATATATATTCATAGCTATAACATATTCTTTAAATTTAGTTTTTACCCAAAACTTGCTTATTATTAATCTAATCGTGTATCATTGTTCAGCATATTTCTTTACTTTCCGAGAAAAATGTTGTTTGCACTTCACTAATTTGACAGAGTTCCGTAAATCAATTCCGGATAGTTTCTGTTACTAAATATGCATTAGTTAGTCGCTAAGAAATCTTGAATTGTTTATCCAGAAGAGATCTGGGTTGGAAGCAGGTGGAATTAACAAATTCTTCAACGATTTAATGTCTTAGATATTCTCATACATTGTAATTAGTTTCCAGTATCTAGTGGAGCAATATGCTGAATAATGATACACAATTAGAAAAAACAAGCAAGCTTTCGGCGAAAATTAGCATGCAGATCATATTTTCAAAAACGAACTATATCTCGAATTGTATTTGACCTCGAAGACACTATATTTGTACCTAACTTTATTAAAAAGATGATAACAGCGCCGCCCCAGCGACTGAATTTTGAATTAGATTGATGTAATTGAATAAAGCGCTAGATGCTATAAGAACTTTTCTGAACACACCGTAACCCTAAAACGAAAGATAATAAATTATGCCATTTATTTTCCACCCGCTGTGTGCCGTTTTTCTCTTGATCTCATATTTCTCGGTCAATTTTCAATGCAGACACACCATTTTGACTGAAATCATAGAAAAATGCGTATTAGCGCAAGAAACACATTTGAAATAGAAAATAGCCATACATCATAAATATTTCAGCGGCACTCACCTTCAGGAACTACTGTTTGGACCGAAACGTCAACGTGAAGCGTAATCCAAATAAAATCGGTTTTATACCAAGTTCGTCGATATATAAGCTGCAACCAAACACTTCAAGTACCGAATTAATAAACTACTTTTTCTTAAAACCTCGGAAAGCGAACAAGAAATCTCGAGTTTTTATAAGACACAAAGACACACTGCCATCTAGTACTCCATGGTCAACTTTGATTGTTAATACCAAACAAATTATTTTCAGATTTCTCAAATAACAGCAAACATGGTTTACTTACAACTATTCATAATGCAAAAAATTCAATATCGGAAAAAATGTGGGTTAGTTCCTTTTGGACGTCACCCATTCAAATATTGAAATGCATGCAAATTTTCAGCGAGCAATTCTATGTTTCGTAAACAATCAACCTATTCAAACTTCGCTCCTATTTGAAAATTGTCACTAAGCCATATTTCGGAACATCTCTTCAACAAGAGTTCATAGTAATTCCTGGAGGAATTTTATTTTATGTTGATATGATTTGACAACTATAAGATATTGGCTAAGACACTTTTCCCAAAGTCCCTATGATGCTTAAAACAATGGTTCTCAGTGTATTGGTCAGACAATACACTTCCAAAATTAATATTTAATTAAATTAGTCACCGTCAATTACTTTTTTTCAATCCTATTTGGCCCATGGAAATACTGCCGCTCTAAAAATGTTTTTGTCCTGGAGGTACGTATTTGTTGATTTCTATTCCTTTCTCTACAGGAATCTGAAGTGTTTTACTGGCGAATATACCAGCACATACCCTATGAAGATTGCATTTTGCTGATATTCAATAACCAATTAAGCTTCTATAGACCATTTTATCAGAAAATGCAATTGTTTCCCAATCTAAAATTTCGGACAGCTTTTAAATGTTTAACCATTTTTTTAGTTTATTAGTTTATTAAATTAAATTATCGAAATAAAATCTGAATGTACTCAAAAACAATTATAGACATTTTTAATCAATGTTTAATGTCATTTTTTTCAATTAAATAAAGTAACAACTAAAATATTAAAAAAGTAATCTAAGTAAGAAGAAATTTCTTCATTAAATTATTTATTCCGCCGATATCTTTGAATTCTATGCAATGATATAAACCCAATGAATTTTAAAGATTTTTCTTCCCTAAATTGTAGCCTATTTTAATTGCAATTGTTTGATGTATAAACATGTATTTTTATCACCACAAATTCGGAGTTAAAAGCTGAATAAATTTTTGCCACGTTTGCTTGCCGCGCTTTCATCCATTCTCTTCAGATAATGTGGCAAAATCTGCGAGAAACAGCTTATACTATATGTTTTGATAATTTGATACACGGAGTCCAGCTAATTTATAAGCAATTTTTGTATTGTGTCTCAAATGATAGTTTTGGGAGATCGTTTGTACATCCGTCATTTTCATTTTTTTTTTTGAATTTTTTTTGCAAACTTGTAGGTATGATAAAGAATATGTAGTTATTGATTGAAGAATTCTACTGTAACGTACTCAAACAGATCTCAATTTCGGCTACGCAGTCTCTTATGGATTAAAACGAATTATGTTATGAATTACACCGACGTTTCGATGCAGGGTTCGCATCATCTTCAGGGGACAAATCTACTCATTCGTTCCTTGTTAAGTTTAGTTCAGAACCGCCATACTAAGCCAGACCTAAGCGAACACCCATGCACCACCCACCACTCCTTTTTGTAAATACAGTATGCATAGAAAAGCCACTTAACAAGGAATGAATGAGTAGATTTGTCCCCTGAAGATGATGCGAACCCTGCATCGAAACGTAGTACGTGTAATGATGTTATTTTTTAGTTTTATACATACATTTACTTCAAAAATCAAAAGAAAAGTTAATCGATGGAGCCTTGAGTGTAAAATTGAACGCATTTTCGCTTGATGCCCTCCATCAAAGTCTTTACAGTGTCATCCGGTACCAGTTTCTCAGTTTTTTCCATTTTCTTAAAATGTCCTTCTCGTCTTTGACTGTCTTCTTGCTCTTCCGAAGTTCCCGCTTCATCATTGCCCAGTACTGCTCCACCTGGCGCAGCTCCGGACAGTTTGGCGGATTCATGTTCTTTGGAACAAAATGGACAGAATTGGCCTCATACCACTCCAGGACACTTTTAGCATAGTGGCATGATGCCAAATCTGGCCAAAATAGCGGAGCTTTGTCGTGCTGTTGCAAGAACGGCAAAAGGCGCTTCTCGAGACACTCAGATTTGTAGATCTCGCCATTTACTGAGCCCTTTGTCACGAAAGGCTCACTCCTCAGTCCGCAAGAGCAGATGGCCTGCCAAATGAGATACTTGGAGGCGAACTTCGACATTTTCTTCTTCTTAAATTTGTCGTCCACATAGAACTTGCTCTTGTCGGTGAAAAACTCCAACTCCGGAATTTGCTTAAAATCGGCTTTTATATACGTTTCGTCGTCCATCACACAGCAGCCATATTTTGTCAACACCTTCTCGTAGAGCTTCCGTGCCCGAGTTTTAGCCGTCGATTGTTGCCGCTCATCGCGGTATGGGAAGTTCTGTACCTTGTATGTATGTAGTCCAGCTCTCTTCTTTGCATTCTGGACGTAGCTCTGCGACATGCCTTGAGACGTTGAGATTTGCTTTAATCATCCGCTTCACCTTTCCTTCCGTCTTTTTGTTCTCCGGTCCCGGTTTTCTTCCAGCTCCTTTGCCGTGGTCCAACGTCAACCGCTCCTGGAATCGCATTTTTCCCAACTGCCGGTGCGACAGGTCAGGAAATTTCAGGTGTTTGGAAAGAATTTTTTCTCTCGACTCGCGTTGGTTCACCTCCATTTTCGTTGAATCAAAAAACACGACATCGAGTGACAGCATGTAAACAATACACATCAATGAGAAAGTGTGCAAAATTTGGTTAATTTTTACCCAATGGTAAAAAAGTTATGCCCTATTGAATGTGTCGCAATAATTTCGTGTTCGCCCTTTAAGCGTACAATGCAATCGCAGGGCTTCAACTTTCTGGTTGGGGTTGAAACATACGATATCTGACGTATTGCACCGCATTGCTATTTGTTTTTGCTGGATTGCTTAGTTGATAAACAATCTTGTAGATGAATTAAACCAAATGATCAAGGAAAAAAAGCAAAGTGACGGAAACATCCATAAAGAATAAAAAAATTACGAATAATATTAATTTTCTTGCCCGATCCATCGTGCGAAGGTACCTTTGGTAAGCTTTGGGTGTTAGCTAATGGCATTCGTTAAATAGTCTCATAAATTATTCGCTAGGTTTGCTTCCTCTCTGTCGTCTCCTACTGTTGTTGGTTTTGGATCGACCGATGGTTATGGCTTGGTGAGCTTCTGAATTACACGAATAACTAAGTCTTGTTCCTCTCTTTGGAAGCTTCTGTTAAATAAAAAGTGATACGCTCCTTTCTAGGGAGGCTCTTTCACTATGTGTGGCCAACAAAATACGACAGGTCATATTTTCTCTATTAGGGTGGCTCTTAATTTGCAGCTCTTTATTATGTGTATACTTTTCGGTCGCAGCCTGTGAATTGTAGTAAATTATTAATTCATGTCCACCTGTAAAATGTTTGTTCCAAACCACCACCCTGCTGTACATACCACCCATCGTCAAAGGCATATGATATGAGTTATCCTGCGGTTTCACCAACGTCACAAAGGCACACGTATACCTATCGACTAACTACACGAAACGACTCCAAGCGGACTTCGTGCGTACACCGGCGCCCTCGTTGCTGTGGTGGTAAAGTATGCGGTTTTGTACTGAGCTACATGCACTTCTGGTCTCGCATGATGGTGCAACGAAACTGCACTGCAGCAGCAATGCGTGTGTTTGTGCGATACTCTATTTACAGCCGAAGGAATTTTTATTGAAATACTATATCGAAACGAAAAATTTAATAAATGTTGTTTTACTGACTTGCTCGAGTATCTCCACCGCCGATTGCCCCCGTCCCGCTGGGGTGTGCAGTAATTATTTTATCTATAAACGTCGATCGGAGGCGCTGTTTTTAAGGGGCTATAATTTCACGTAAATCAGCGTCACTAATGCGAGCGCTATTTGCGGCATCCATCCATTCGCGTGGAGATTTTTCACTTTTCCGAAATCATCAACCGGGCTTCGGTGTAATAGAGGCTTTTGCGGTTATCTGGAAGGATTCTGAGCCCCCTCAAGCGTCGTTCATTAAATTTAATTAATTTCTCTCCGAACACCTGATGGGAAATTGAACGAGTTCAATTAATTCTAGAGCTCATAAAATTATTCAGTGGTACTGAGTTAATGTGATTAAAAATACCAGTTGGGCGGAGGTTCATCCATTCAAACCAAAATCATCATCCTAGAGTTCGTTGGGGGACTTACTTTTCCCACCTCAGCTGCAGTGCGTTGTTCGCTGATAATTAATATTTAATGAGCTAGTTTAATATTAATATTTTCACCCGTTGATGGGATGGGAGCTATAATACTTCCTATCAGTGGGTACAAATGACTGCTCGGAGTCGCCATTTTGACTAATGGCAGCCATTTTTCCTAGGCACAATTGAAACTGCTTGTTTAGTATTTATATGCTCTCATTACGTCGATGAATGGTGATGAGTGAGGTATACCGCGCACCGGTGCAATGCGAAGGCTGTTCTGTTGAACAGCATAATTGTTGCTAATTATGACGGAGAGGCTTCAGAAAGTGCATACTACTTCACCCCCTTCTTCTGATGAAACACTCTATACAGCTAATGTAGCTCATCATAGCCGGGCTTCTCGCTTACAATGGTATATTGTTTGCTAATTTGTCGATTGGGACGGTGTGCCTTCGAATGGAAAATTATGAGGGAGCGAATGTGTGCTGCTTTTCCAGGAATCGTGTAAAGATGAGCATAACCGTTGGAAAACTTGCGAAGCTGTTGAAAAAATTTCAATACATGCTATGTTGATTGGTGGAAATTTGCTGTTTATTGGCTGCATTTCACTGTCATGTAAGGCAATGCTGAAATGTAACAAGTTTTTTTTTGTTTCTGTTGCGTTGGTGGTGTCTCAACCATGAATTGAATCCTGTTATTATTTCCTTATCATTAGACGTTCGACAAATTCGTGATTGTTCGGGCAAGGAAAAATGTATTGGAAAATCGGATTCCGATTTTGTTTTCTACGCACACCTTCTAAAACAACACTGAGCTTTTTATTTTATATAGTAATGTAATTACGTAGTAGGTTATTCTTGGTAGTTATTTCACTGACCCAGTAATCTGAGAATCAGCTGCGATGTTGATGAAATGTCTTCAATTTTCACACTTGCACGCACACTCACACACTATACTATTATAAGCACTTTGACTCACACCACACCAAACGATACAAATTTGTGGCATTTTCTTATAATTTCTTATTATTTTAAGAACTTTCCGTGAAGCGAATTTATCAAAACTTTCGTACATTATAGTGTATCATTTCAATAACATTCTGTTATTTTTCTATATAAAAATAACGACAAACGACTCGGTGACGAAGCTTTTTGTACAACGTTTCTGGAAAAAACATGATTTGCGGTGTCACTTGCCATTCAAAAACTACTTAACCGATTTCTTTCAAACTTTGCATACACATTCTTTGTAAAAAATACCTAGCCCCTACGTTGGGTTTTCGAGATAGTTTAACAATTAAGCGATTTTTTTTGTGAAAAAAACATTTTTATTTAAAATGAGTAAAAAACCTTCATAATTGAAAAGTTCGATTTCAAAAGCAAACTGAATTTTATTTCTATTCTACCTATGAGAGGGATTATTGAGCAAAAGTGCACGAGATATAAATTACGCAGTTTATTTATGCTCGAAAATGTAGAAGATGCCAACTTCTGCCTTAAAACTGTCCACAAAATTACAAATGAATGCTTTGGTTGGTGAAGGAAATTATATTTCCTCTACACTCAAGCATTCGATTCTGCATGAAATTTCAGTCAGTTGGAAAGTCAATGAATGAGAGAGGCGGTTAATCTAAATGTTGGTTTCGGTAAATACAAGCAGAAATAAGTAACTGATTTTGAAGTTTCGCAGCGCTGCCAAATACCCATATGAACTGATAACACCATGGTGTCTGAATGATGTAATACATATTCAAATAGGTCCAACATTAGTTGGATTTGCGGGTTTAGATCACTAATGACCAATCAAAGTAGCTTTGACCACATTGGCCACCTGTGACGGTTCTTGATGCCCTCGGGGAACTCGCCAAGTTCCTGAGCTAATGTCACACGTATTTTCCAGCAAACTCTCAACCGAATTTCACAGGCTTAATTTCAATTGAAAGATATTATACTCCCATTGACTGCTTTTGAATTTCATTCAGTTCTGACTTTGGGTTCTGGAGTTACATAGGGATTTCTCATATAAACTGGAACAATCGTAATACCTCGTAGGTTAAAAATCTATTGAAATGACCATCAACTTACTTCGATTCGCTGGTCTAGATCACTGGTGGTGAATATATTGTCCACTATCGCAAATTTCGGAGGTTCTGAGCACTTCGGTGAGCACTGAACCAATTTTCACTAATCTATTCTCAAATGGAAGGTAAAATAGGAAGTTGGGTGTTACACCTCCCATCCACCCCTCTCACACCCCTCACAACCTTCTCACCCTCCCCCCTCCAACTCTCTCAGACCTTCCATACATCCACATGCCCTTCATCCACCCCGCATACCAAAATATTTTAAGTTGTTCCCGAGGTATCCTCCCCAATTTAATTTAATGAAATAAATAAATCAGCTCATTAAAAGAAAAAATTAAAAAATTCAAGTAATGTTACAAAACTAATAGAATAAATTAAATTGAGTCAAGAGAACAAATTGGATGAAATGAATAAATGAAGTGATGGAACAGATTTAATATTAATGTAAATTAAATGAAGACACTGTAAAATTCATGAAATGGAAAAAATGTCCCAAATAAATATAATGAACAAAATGAATGAAATGAGTAAAATGAATAAATAAATCTAATGCATTAAATTAATTTAATCAAATAAACGAATTAAACGAAGTGAATAAATTAAATTAAACGAATTTAATGAACTAAACGGACTAAACGAATTAAATGAACTATAAATAAACCTCTAAATGAACTATAAATGGATTATGAATGAACTATGAATGAACTATAAATGAAATATAAATGAACTAAACTAAAAACTAAAAATTAATTGTAAATGAACTATAAATGAACTAAAATGAGTAAAATGAATAAATGAATGTAATGAATCCAGTGCATTAAGTTAATTTAACTCTTTCATGCCCAACTTTTTTTCTAGTGCAGATAGGGATTCAAAACTAATTTTCCTTGAAAGTGGGGGGCCAAGAAACACGAAAAGCTTTTTTCATAAAGATTGGTGCTTCCGTCGCAGTGCTAGAAGCTGATCAGTTTTTTTATCTTTTAATGATCAATACAATTCTCCTAGAATATTTACAATAGTCCACTTGCGTGGAAAACGTAGCCAAAGACAGTCTAAATTGATAAGTTTTATCAGTTTACCATAATATTGCAACATGACGAAGATATCTGAAAAATTCGTTTTCCGTAATAAGCATAAACTGTCCCTGGCAGCACTGCTCCATCGGAATCCAATCAGACTAATTGCAATAACTTCAGTTGTATAGCTGATCCTTATAACTGTTGATACTCAAACGAAAGGGAATAATCCCATTTATTAGCCTTACTTGTATTTGTGAGGAAACTTTGGCTCAACCAAAAGTTATAGCTGTTTAAAAATGGTGTTGTCCACTAACAACATGGGCATGAATGGGTTAATATATAAAATGAATTAAACTAATAAAATAAATTAAATTAAACGAATTAAATGAACTAAACGGACCAAATGAACTAGAAAAAGGAACTAGATAAGGGAGGTATAAATGAACTATAAATGAACTGTGAATGAACTATTAGGATTTACACCAATTGACATAACCCCATAAAATGAGCTGGAAAAACTTCGATTGACAATTCACGGTGGTTTGTTTACATGGTAGCTACATGAGTTCGAATGTAACAGATGAGCACCCGTTGCACTCGCACTCGCGCAACTGATAAGGTAAACAAACCACAGAGAATTGTCAAACATGAACTTCATTCATCATCAGCTCAGTCGTGTCGTCATTTTGTAGAACTCAATAAATGAGCTATAAATTAACTATAAATGGAGTATAAATGAACTATAAATGAACTATAATTGAACTATAATTGAACTGTAAATGAAATCTAAATGAACGAATGTTGGAGTTCAATGGCTGAGGAAGACAAAAATAAATTGTCGAAACGTAGGAGAGAAAGAGAAAATCTGTCCAGATTACTTTAAAGACTGCATGCCGTACAACCTTACTCAAATAAATGAACTATAAATGAACTATAATGAATATTAATGAACTGTAAATGAACTATAAATGAACCCAAGAATCTAAATGAAATAAATTAACTAATTGAATTAAATTAATTGAATGAAATAAATGTATTAAATAATTTAAACGAATTAATTGATTTGAATAAATTAATACAACTAAATGAATTATAAGAATTAAGAGAAACAAATGAATTGAATGTTTCAAATTAATTAAAATTATAAAATCAACAAAATAATAACACTTATAAAATAAATGATATGAATAAAATGAGGTAGAGACATGAAATGAATCAAATAGATGAAAATGAATAAAAAATGAATAAAGTAAATAAATTTAGTAATATGGATATAGGGGGACCCGGGGCTATTAAGACAGTGGGGGTAATTCGGACCCCCTCGATTTCTCAGAAAATAGTAAGACTTTCTGACTATCACACACATTATTGGAACCGCCATTCTGAAACATTAATTTTGACAGATGAATTTGATTCTTTGTTCTTTGTAGAAAGGAGATACAACGTGTTTCGTTTTTTTGCCATTCTCCAAACAAAAAACATCATAATGGAAAAACTGTGATTAAAGCAACAAATAAAAGTAAAAAAAGAAAAGGTAAGTATTTTGGAAAGTTTGAGGCTCCTATTTGATGGAATGATTTTTGTTTGGGTGAAAACACAGATATTTTCGAGACGGTCACCACTTTTGTTCGAAATGAGCGTACGGGGCTATTCGGACCTCCTATTCCGTCAACCAGCGACTTGCGGCTGCTCACACCATTGCACACGCCACAGCAAAGAAAGTACAACAAAATGTAGCTGAGGTTTCAAACTAACAATTAGGACCTTTGACCGGTAAATTTGTTCACATCTATCCACCTAAAAGGGCGATTAGCTTAAGTAGGTCCGGATAGCCCGTGGTTGTCCTATTTAAAAAAAATCAATAAAATGAATAGTATGAATAAAATAAACATAATGATTAGAAGTGATAAGATGAAACAAATTCCCGGAATCCTGGGAAAAAAGATTTTCAATTTATTCCAGAAGGCTTAGGTTCTGCAAAAGAAATTCTGTAGAAAATATCTTTACCGCAAATATTTGGAGTGAGCAGTGAATGCAGATTGAGCTTTTCCAACTGATTTGCAGATCAATGGACTATATATCATTAGGCTCGCTGATCTGTTTTCGTGATTTTTAGGTATATAGTCCAAGCCTTACTCAAAACACTGCTAATAATGTTAATATTTTCATGCAAAAATGGATTAATTTGCCGGCTGTTGTACCGAAGCATTTCCTTACAGTAGCGTTAGTGATGCGCACGGTATCTCTGCAACCGATGCGCTGATTGATCAGACTTTTTAACAGTTCTTTTAATAGTTTATTTTGATAATCGGAATGATGCTGATCCTACTGCGATAGATTCCATATATCACATTTTCTGATTTGATCGGAAATAACTGCACAATACCCTGAAGCAGCTCAATTTTTTCATTGAAGATTATCAAAGAAGGTGCTTTGCATTAAAATGATCGCATTACATCATTTCTGGGATCCCGCGATTTTCCGGGAAATTTATTATTTATTTACCGAATCCCGGGAAGCTGAGAACCGTCAGGAAATGGAAGCTCTAGTAATGGTCATTGGAATAAACATATTTTCGCTCAGGTATTAGCTCTTACAATTAGTAAAAACTGTTTGATATTTCTGATGCATCGGCATATTGGAGGCCGCATAGAATCTTCTCAAAATCGAGACCAACGGTCTGTGTAGCGAGATAACGGTCACGTAAAGGGTGTTTTTTAAAGTTTTTTTTTCAAGTGGGATTTTCTTAGGCGCTTATAAAGGTTTTTCTCTTTACTACAGGTGACTGTTTCGTAATTCGATGCAATCGAGGAAATCGTTGCAACCTCAAATCAAAGCAAGCCACGGTATGCAGCAAACTATCACAGTACGATAGCAAGAACACCAACATGTCAACCTCCGAGGATGGGGAATCAACGGCTAAAGATCCCAGCATCGCTACCATTTCCGAAAAGTTCGAACTACTGAAAGTGAAGTTCCTTGCCATACTAGAGGATCGGTTTTTCGGAAACCTCAAACATGACTGGCGCAAAGAAGGTTGTACCAGTGATCAGCGAGATGATTCGATTCCCTCGTACCACAGTCTGAGCGAAGAAAGCGGCAGCTATCTGATGCTAGATGGTAAGAAAGTTTCATTCGAGTGGTTCCGACTGGCGCTGGCAGGAGTTTCCCAGCCGGAACCCGAACCAACATCGGTGCTCGTTGTTCCGAGTGTTGCAGAAGTACCAGATCTTACCTACGACAATCCGTATGCCGTCGGAACTCCAGCAGAGATGGCAGCCTTGACTCAAGCAAAGGATCGATTCCACACTCACAGAACGAGAGGTAGGGAAGGGATGCGCAAACGGTTGCTGGTGGAGGATGTTCCCTTCGATAAGGAGACTTTAGGTGTGAAACATAAGCATCCGTCGATGTTGGCAACCCAGTTGGATGCTCATTATTGGAGTGAAACCACTTACCGGCCAAGGATTCGTAATTTTATGAGAGTTGATGCGATTCATAAGCTTCGCGATGATTCCAGGAGACAGTTCGAGACGTGCTATCGGAAGGAGTATTTGTTCGAGAAAACCGAAGTGGAGAAGGCTGAAAAACAGTACCATAAGGACCTTCACGAGCGTTCCGCGGAATTGCTACAAGCAATACGGGTGATCCGTCAGCAACGGTTTAGCTCTTCGATGCGAGTGCTGGATAAGGTTAAACCATGCTACGAGGAAACCGTTCGGCTGGAAGCGAAGTATCGTGACTGCCAGCGTCAGATGGTCGGTTTATGGAATCAAGTTATACGACTAGAAAGTATATGGTTTAGGCGGTTGAAGTATCAAAATTTTCTGTATTTGATAATGCCAAAGCAGTGGCGAGAGGAGCATGATTGGATTCATAAGAACGAGGAGGGAAAGCTAGAAGGATATCCGGAATCAATATCGAAGCGAGATGTTGTCAATCTTCGTAATCTAGATGGCACCAACGATATCTGGGCGGTTAAAGAATTTTTTGAAAAGGAGTATCTCGAAAAAGATAAACCGTTGCATCCTGCCTTCGAGGATAGTGCGAGTTTAATGGAAGGAGTAGCGGAATTGGATGTCAATTCAATGACTCTGCTGAGTAGATTGAATTTGCTCAGCTGGGTGAAAGTGGGTGCGGAAAAAGAAGCCCACAAAGTGAACGTGTTCTATGAGAAAACAATCCAAAACCTGAGATATTCGATTGAAGACTTAGTGCAGAGAACGGATAGGTGCGAGGAACGTTCAAAACGTTTAAAACATATGTTCAACGATCTTGCACAGGAACCGCTGAGAGCTTGTGTAGAGAATGAACAAACCAGATCGATTGAAACGCTTCTGTACGTTCTTTATAAACAGTTACTGCCCCCGGATCAACGCGAGAATGCCCTTCGGTTTTCCGGCACGGAAAGCTTCATGTACATATTCGATGTATTCACCCAGATGCTAGCGGATTTTGATAAGATACCACCAAAGCTACTGCACTCTGTGGAAAAGAAGGTTCGATTTCAGCGCAAACAGAAGCTGCGTGCGGCTCAACGTGCTGCTGAACTGGATCATAGGCACAATCTGGTGGCGATCCAGCTACAGCGCAGCCTGGCGCCACCGTATGTGCGACCTCCGCGAACTGGAAAGTTGCCGAGGTCTCGTCTCAAAAAGAAACCCGTACCGGTAGTGGTAGTACCTCCGGTTGTAACGAAACTAGACAAAATATTCTGCACGGCATTCGGTGAGAATGTCACCATGACCAGCGCGGAGCGAAGGAACCTGGAGATGGATATGACCTTCCGGAATTACTGTGCGATACAGTACGACCACTTTTTACGCACACTGGGCTACGAACCGGAGTACGATTTCGAAACTGAAGTTCAGCTGCGTGATGGTCCCGAGATTGACAGGTTCAAACGGATTGAGCTAGTACCGAAGGTTATGCAACGGATGGCAAAGTGGGATGCATTGCAGGAGACACTGAAGCAAAGGCTACTTGCACGAATCTCCGAAACTGATACTTGATGCTCATATGTCTTATTTCTTATTTGTACAATAAATTCTTATCGTGATATTCTAGCTGTTAGTTGATGGGTTTGATGGTATTGCAAACATGTGGAAAATAAATGATTTGATTAGAAGTCATTAGGCTGTCTTCAAATTTCGTCAATATGAAATTGATTTTTTTGATTTATTGAATTTCCTGTCTTCGCAACTGTATCGAAAGTAATTATTTGAAAGAAAAAGAAAACTTCTCAACCTTCTATTTAGGGTTGCCACACCGGTTTTTAGAGACGAATTGCGGGTCTTTGTTCAGGTAATTCGCCCGGAAGAATCCAGTGGATTATTTTGTAATTTTGCAATAAGGAACTATCAGCATCATTTTATAAATCGTCTAGCACACAGTCATCATAAACATCATTCTTGGGATGCAAACCCTAATCGATAAGTAGGGGCCCTCTCGGTGTTGGTCAATATATTTAAAAAGTGTTTACCACCATTTGCGTTCAGATTTATTTTGCCCACAGGACCTTCACTTCAATGGATCAACGGATTATATGCTCCTCACAAAGATTCTCGAAAGACACTGAAGCGTGATTTTACGACCCATGTTTGTTTACTGTAGTGCAGAGCAAAGTTCGCTCGGGATATCCTTCACAGCGAGAGTGGCTGGTGCTTTTTGATTTCTGTGGATATTCAAGGATGTGAAGTATTACCCCCACTAAATCAACAAAACTGTTCACAAAAATACACCTAAATGCTTTAGCACAACATTACACTCTGCGGTGAATGTGAAGAATATAAGATATATTTTGTGCTCCAAGCTACATAAGAAACAAAGCAGAGCCTATTTAGCTTTTCTGAATGTTTTCGAAACCAGCATAGCGCCATAACCCTTATTTGAAATTTGGTCCATGTTTCGCTATTTTCCCCTTTTTTTATTTTTACATGCAGTTTTTAAAATTTTATTGGTTAATTTATTTTAACACTGCACTGTTTTTGGGCGACTTAGTGGAATGTTATATTAAACACTTTTCTTTTTTGATATCTTTCGCATATTGATACAAACACTGATGAAGGCTGCAAGTCGTAGTCGAAATGCGAATCTGAGATATAAAAGAGCATTTTTGCAATTTTCATAAAATAGTGGAATTAAAACGGAAGACATAATAAAAAAAGTGTTTAATTTTTTTTGTATTTCTGCAATTCAAACATTCTGGATTTTTTTATCTATTTCCATTGTTAGCATATTTTTATTTTATCCATGATTTCAAGCTCTTCTTTTTCCATTTTTATCACTTATGATATCGGACTAAATGACAAAATCTTGATTTCGAGAAAAACGGGTTTAAAGCTTGAATTGCAGCACTACGTTATAATTGGAAATTAAGTTTTGCCATAATTCTTGTTTATGGTTACATATTTCAAATCTGGCAAAAGTTGAATGTAGCTGAACAAATTCTTTATCCAGTATTGTCATGATCTCATTTTTTGAAGTTTTATGACTTAGTGCGGTCTGACTTAACACCGACCAATTTATAGTTATTTCTATGTCATTCCATTTTATTTGCAATTTTTCGACAGAATTCCATTTTATTTTATTTTTTCTGTTGATTCATATTTTAATACCCTGATTTTTTATTTGTTTCTTTTGTAATTCCATCCAACTTTTAAAATTTGTCTATTTTCTTTTTTCTCCACATATTTTTGAATTTTTCCTTTTTTAAATTCATCCCAAAATGTCTTATTGTCCCATTATTTACCATTCTCGCATTTTGGTCCATGTTTTCTAGTTTTTAGCTTTCTGTTTCCGTAGTTTTATTTTTTCTCATTGCTAATTTAATAGAATTTCATTTATTTTTTACACATTTTTCTTAATTTTTAATTTTTGTTATTCTTCATTTTTCCATTTAGCCTATTTTGAAAGTGCTTTTTCTGTTGGCCATTTTACAATAGTTTGGTTTTTTATTTTTTATTTTTCTAGAAAACATTAGATTTATCTGTTTTTGCCATCATTGGCATTTTTCTTCCTTTTAAATTTTGGCTGTTAGTTGAATTTCTGTCAAGTTTCATTTCTAATGCTTCCATTCTTTAAATAATCTAATCTCGTTTTTTAATTTGTTGTTATTTTTTCGATTTTGTGTGTTTCTATGGTATACCATTTTGGTTTTTTTACTAGTTTTGTTTTCCATTTTGTCCATTGTTGTTCAATCCATACCATCCAAAATTCTTCATATTTACGTCCATTTTTTGACAATAGACTTTAATTTGTTTATGTGGTTGATTTTGCGATTTTTAGTTTTTCTGAACACACTTTCAATATTAAGTTTTCCTTTTTACATTTCTTACAAAAGAAATGTATAGGATTCGCTCAAATTTTGAAAACTTTTTCCGAGGCCCGGAGGGCCGAGTCTCATATACCAATCAACTCAGCTCGACAAATTGAGACAATGTCTGTATATGTGTGTGTGTGTATGTGTGTATGTATGTATGTACAAAATGTCATGTAATTATCTCAGCAATGGCTGAACCGATCTTATTGAAATTAGTTTCAAATGAAAAGCCTAACGTTGCCATTTGACACTATTATTTTTGATTTTCAATATGTTGTTTACTTTCTGAGATATGAGCGATTTTGTCAAAACACAGCAGATTTTTTGCAAATAACTTTCGAACAATACATTATTGTCCCACTGCACATAAATAGAAAGCTTGTAAAAATGCCTTTCTAACAAGCTCTAGATTGTCTAAATCTGTGCACGAGCGGCGGAGATATTAACCATTTTGTATTTTTAGTCCTCGCTTACCAATTTCCACTAATTAAAAATGAGATTGTTTCATACAGAGTATTGCTTTACTGGTGTTTTAGGGGCAAAAATAAACCGATTTTGAATATCGGGGTATGAAAACACATCTACGTGATTCAAGGAATTCGATGTTGAGAACATTTTGTGAATTACCGTTATAATGAATGAACTATTTCTCAAAAATCAATATATAAGTTCACTTCAAATACAAAATAATGTGTTGATAAAGAAACATTGAGTTCTAGTATTTATTCCTTGGATTAGACATTGCGTTCAATCATGAGGTAAATGTTGGATGATATATCAATACACAGATCAACAAGTAATTCATCTAGTAGTGAGATAAAAGATTTCTAATATAATTATACTCGTGGCGTCACCGAAAGCAACTGTATGTTTGAAGCCCAAAAATTTAGCGAAAATTTATCTCTTTTGCATGATTTAGGTTATACTGGTTATGGCGCAAAAATTACTACTTACTTTATTTATGATAAGAATGTAAGAATCAATATATCATAATAATATACCTATAAAAATAATGTCACTGCATTAACCATCATTTGCCATTCCTCACACGCCCCCCCTCCCATCTCTCTCTCTATCTCTCTCTCTCCCTCTCTCTCTCTCTCTCTTTCTCTCTTTCTCTCTCTGTCTCTCTTCTATCGCATCTATCTAGCTATTTCTGTATCCATTTCTAAGTTGTGTGATAAGATCTTCTGCCAATCTGAAATATTTATTAATTGTAATTGCGAAGGTTTGAGAAAACAAAAATATTTTTTGTCTGCTGCTACATCAACTCAACTTTAATTCAATTGTATTCAAAGCCTGTATCTACACTATAATTAAGGAAATTCATGGCTATATCAGAAAAATATTTGGCTTAACTGGGTAATATGACAGTTTGACGATGAAAATTTTCAAAAGAGACATTCCACATGCGATATTTACACTATTCGTATCTCTATTGAATTTTGAATGAAACATATGCTCAAAGACTGAAAGCTGAAGCCAGCAGGATTGAACTTGTCATCAACGTTTCGAAGGAAAAATGCATGAGAGGAAGAGGTTCTAGAGACGACAATGTGAACCTCCCACCCGAGTTCGGATTGACGGTAACGAAATCGAGATGGTCGACGAATTCATGTATTTGGGCTCACTGGTAACCGACGACAATGATAACAGCAGTGAAATTCAGAGACGGATCTTGGCGGGAAATCGTGCCTACTTTGGACTCCGTAGGACGCTCCGGTCGAACAAAATTCGCCGCCGCACGAAGTTGATTATCTACAAGACGCTGATTAGATCGGTGGTCCTCTACGGCCACGAGACCTGGACTATGCTCGTGGAGGACCAACGCGCCCTTGGAGTTTTCGAACGAAAGGTGTTGCGTACCATATATGGTGGCGTGCAGATGGAAGACGGAACGTGGCGCAGGCGAATGAACCATGAGTTGTATCAGCTGCACATTCGTTGTATTGGTACGAACTTTCATCAAAAATAACGGATCAAAGACCAAAAATATCCTCAAATTAGATCCAGGAAAAGAAGTCTGCCAAAGTACCCACTCTCGATGGGGGATGCAATTACAATGTGTCTTCTAACTTATCGTCGTCCATATCTGGATATACTGAGTAGTTTGAACCATTTCTTTTTCACAGTATTGGTCTGTATATGACTTATTTATCCATATTTCCTGCACGAGAATTCGGAATGAAACAATATGAAAGCTATGAGGATGAATGGAAAGAGACTGCATTGCAATCAACTGATTGCACGGCTTTTATGCTATCGACATAGCCTAGACATTTCACACTATTTGCTTCAATGCAAATAAAAACTTTGAAATATCTACCTGTCTCATTCACGAATCGCATTCTCCCTGTCGTTCTCTGTGCAAGGGGCTTGAAAGCACATGTGACCTTGTCTCACTTTACTATATTCAATTGCGCGTTAAAATACTGGACCAGTAAATTCTATTCTGTACATAAATCTTTTTTTCGGGAAAATGTGATCAAAAAATAAATTTCGAATTCCAAAGCAAATTGAACGTTCCAGGCTCCTGATAACTAATTAAGGTCCAACAATAAAGTAAAAATACCAGATAATCTTAAAACGACGCCGTCAAGTAAAGAAGCATGAAAACAAAAAGAATAAAACCAAAAAAAAAAGATGGAAGCCCTAGAAAGTCCAT
The DNA here is from genome assembly GCF_030247195.1 of Topomyia yanbarensis. Classification (NCBI taxonomy): domain Eukaryota; kingdom Metazoa; phylum Arthropoda; class Insecta; order Diptera; family Culicidae; genus Topomyia; species Topomyia yanbarensis. The sequence goes on from NC_080671.1 coordinate 78,777,487, forward strand.
TGCATATTTATTAGCCTTTTCTCAGAAGATGGGATTTTCAAAAACATTTCAAAACTTTCTGATGCAATGGTTCTCAAATTCGTACAATCCGGTTTATTCATTTTCTTTATTCAAAAATGTTTTTAGCTTCATATATATGAATTTTATTCATATATTCGTTCCATTCTTTGGATTCACTCTAATCAGTTTATTCTTTTTGTGCATTTTACTCATATCATTCATTTAACTTATTTTATTCATTGTTTTCATTGTATGCATTTTATTCATTTTTTCCAGTTTATTAATTTTGTTCAGTTTCTTCATTTTAATAATCTGACTACTTTTTCAGTTTTAATCATTTCATCCAAATAATTTATTTGATCAATTTAATTCTTTATATTAATTTATAACCTTTTACCATTGTTTAATTTTTCATTTTACATTTCTTATAAAAGAAATGTATAGAATTCGCTCAAACTTTCAAGATTTTTTCCGAGGCCCGGAGGGCCGAGTCTTATATACCAATCGACTCAGCTCGACGATTTGAGACAATGTCTGTGTGTGTGTGTGTGTGTGTCTGTGTGTGTGTGTGTATGTAACGGACAAATTCTCATTCGTGTTTCTCAGCAATGGCTGAACCGATCTTATCCATACCAATTTTAAATGAAAGAACTAAAAAACAGTATGAACGCTATTAATTTGTTTTTGATTCTGATGTTTAGTTTCCAAGATATGAATGTTTGAATGCGTAAAAATGGCGCTTTTTGCAGTTTTTTGAAATTATCTGCCGAAATTGACAATATAGATTAACAATTTATATGTTTTTAGACAGCTTTAACGAATACCTTTCGAACAAGCTATAGATTGTAGAAATCGGACTATTACCAAAAGAGACATTTAACATTAAATGCGGACGAAAGATTTTTATCATTTCCCATTGCCAGAAATATGACCAAAAACATATAATCTATTATTAACGCCAAAACGGCTTATTTTAGGTCAATAGTATCTTCGGAGAATTTAATGGAGGTAATATGGCCTTTCTTTTGGAATTGTGCTTTTGCTGATTAATCCCCCTATGAGTGAGATATTTTCACAAATTTTCTTGGAAGTGATTATATCGAAATGATGTCTTCAGCAAATTTGTAGCTCTTACTTTTGCGAATAACTTTACTAAAGACTTTAAATATCTATTTTGAATACTTTAAAAGTTATGGCTTGTTGTTTGTTGATTACTCTTTGTCGCCCAATTCAATATAGTAATAATCCATTGAAATAAGCTAAACATTATTTCGATAAAACGACTTTTGTATTTCATTTTACAATCTACAACCGCTAGAAATAATCACCGAACACTTCCAAGTTGTCTGAAAGGAACTTGATACCTTATCAGTACAAAAATGTTCATTTGTGCGAACCTTCTGACTGCAATTTTTCTAACTTATAACCATCGGATCGATCTGAAACATATCGGAAAATGAAAAGCGAAAAAAATAACTCCAAGCAACGGCGTAGCCAAGAGAAGGTTTTGGGGTTTAACACCGTACAACACCCCTCCCCCCCCCACAAGCCCCAAAAAAATATTGGATTGAAGTTGAAAATTTATTGATGCAGACTGATTTAATTCAATATTACAATAACAATTATCTGATCCGTGGATTGATAACCTGTTGTTGTTAACATCATTAGGACTTTTGATAAATTGCGTAAAGTATGCTCTTTTGTTCCCCAGCATGTACTTCTAAAATTTTATTATGCGCACATCCACTCATTGCTGAACTACCTTGTATCTGTGTGGGGCCGTGCCAGTATCTCGAATCTGAAAAAGCTACAAACGCTTCAAAACAGATGTCTCAAAATTATTTATAAAAAACCATTTATGTACCCTACTATTTTGTTATACAATAATAATGCCCATAACATTTTACCTTTGCTTGGGTTGACTAACTACCAAACAATAATATACATCCACAATGCTTTGCATAATACTATTGCTCATAATAATCTAGAATTTACAACAGGCATTCGAGTTCACAGCACTAGACAAGCCAATCATTTATTATACTCCAGAGTATCCACGAACCTTGGTCAAAGACGCATTTCTTTCATCGGACCTAAGTTATTCAACCAGCTTCCTACTGATTTAAAGCAAATAACATGTCGCACTCGTTTCCAAGCAAAATTGAAACTAATTTTAAAAAATAAAATAGGAGAATTTTTAATATAAACTTCGTTCACCACCAATCGAGCTTGTTCCTTTAGCTATAATTGGTTAACATTTTTTTTTAATAAAAACAATTGATAAATGCATTTTTTCTAGCAATAAGTAATAAATAAATTTAAATTATTATGAGCTTCCTGCAAAGCTACGATGGGACCCTTAAAAGGATTCTTTTCCGCTGGGTACTCGCCGTAGCTTCTTGTCAAATTTTGTGTTTTGTCGGTCTCGTATTGTTTTTTTTTTGTTCTCAGCGTTTCCGCGATTCGTAACTTTGTTTTGTTGTGCTGACCTTTTTTTTGTACGCTGAGAACTGATGTGTCCACTACCAGGGGGCTCCGTTTGTGAGCTTTTTGGTGTGGGGGTAAGAGGCGGGCTATTTAAAAAAAAAAAAAAAATTGTCGGAATGGGGTCCTGATATGTAACTGATCTATTGGTCTTGATTTCACAGTTGTCTAATTGCATCAATATCAAATTCCTGCCTGAAAACATTCCAATAGAAAATTCCAGAGTTCTGTAATCAATCATAATCCTCAGATTTATTTTCAAATTGATCTCGTTTTTGTAGAAATGTATTGTAATAAGGGTCTTTATTTAATAGGAAGCGAAGTTTAAATTGATTTAATGTCTATGAAACATAGAACTGCTCACCAAAAAAATGCATAACTTTCAACATTTGCCAAAAATGTTTTTGCCTTTCTCATTCACTCTAAAATTCGTCAATCTAATCCTGACCCGGAGGACCGAGTGTCATATGCCAATCGACTGAGTTCGTCGAGATCGGAAAATGTCTGTGTGTGTATGTATGTATGTGTATGTGTGTATGTGGAAAAAAATGTGACCTCTGTTTCTTAGAGATGGCTGGACCAATTTACACAAAGTTAGTCTCAAATGAAAGGTACAACCTTCCCATCGGCTGCTATTGAATTTTTTTATTGATTGGACTTCCGGTTCCGGAGTTACGAGTTGAAGAGTGCAATCACACAGCAAATTCTCATATAAACTGAAATGAAAAATTTTCAAAATCAAATTTGTATTTTTGATGCCAAATGATTTTAAAATGCATGAAACATTGAGATGTTTGACAAAAATTGACTTCTTTGGACTTTGGTACATTTTTGCCTTTCTCATATAGAAAGGTTATGCAATCACTCTAAAAATCGTCAATCATACCGGCCCGGAGGGAGTATGCAGTGAGGGGTTGCTACTTTAAAATTAAAACTAATTTAAAATTTCTTAACAAGTTGAAAATTTTCGGCAGGACCTGGACCTCCCGGATCTTTCTCCATGATCCGCCGCTGGTTTCAAGCGATGTTTCAGTATCACATAGTAACTCAAGATCGTGGCTGTCGATCCATTGTATGTATGTGCAAATCGTACTGAACATGTAATATTCATTTCCACCATTGTATTGAACATAACCAGCCATGGAATCGTAGTCTGGACAAATGAGACAAGCACAATTGCACCACTAGATGGATTAAAACAGGTTTTTATTTTAGGAATGCGTCGAGTTGAGACGAAAACGTAATAACGAGGATAACACTTTCCGAATGTAGAGAAAAATGACGATTTCCATTCGACTCTAGCAGGTGATCGATTTTGATGAGCATTTGATTTTTGTTGTATGACCAATTATATGTATAGGTCAAATGTTTAAAAACAGTAATTTAAGGTTAAGATAGCATCATTTTGAAACCGCCAATTTCGGGGGGTTAGTATCTTCGATGAGTTTTACAAACGTTAAACAGCGCATCATTTGATAAAATAATTTTGACGGTATATCGTCCAAGAAGTATTTATGGTGAATTTTCTCAGGTTAATATTCATGACTACAATAAAGTCTCAACAAATTCGCTAAAGACACGAACCTTGTTACTATTTTCTGGAAAATAATTCTGCATAATTTTAAAACTTCAAAAATTATGGTTTCGGAATTATGCCGTTTGGACAGTAAGATCGATTTTCACCAAACCCCCGCCAAACCGAATTTCTGGCTACGCCGCTGACTTCAAGTAAGTAGAAACAAAGTCGTTCTACACTCGTTCACAAGAAATTTCTTCGAATGCTGAATATCTATTATAATACATTGACACCCCAATTGTATCAGCCAAATATGAATTGCCAAATATGATTTTTTTATTGCATCGAACTACAACAATTTTTAGGTAGCTTTCAAGAGGTTATTTTATAGACTTCTTCCAAAATTTGGCGAACCTATTCCAATTCGTATACCAATTAATTGGTATACTTAAGGGTTTATATGTTGCAGATAGAGAAAATACTGAAATTTTCAGCTTTTTTCCTACACAATATTACGAAAGCTTATTAAACAATTTTTCCTAATAAGTTTGTGAAAATTATAAACTATTTGAAATTTTTTAATAGTTTAATTTTTTATTTAACCGTGATTTTTTAATAAATAGTGACCATCGCTTCACAACGTAGTCTATTTTTCATGGCTTGCGGTGAGTACGATCTCTCGAATTGCTGAACTGAAAATTATGGAATAGAAAATAATTTTTAGTGTTTAACTCGCCGCGCAGATAGCTCTGAATTAGACCCGCTGGTGTCCTAAGACGGTTTCGCTAGATTTTCGGAGCACTGTGCACCCAGTGCATTAACGCAAGTGACGGAAGGCTATCGAAAAGTTTCGTGAAAATGAAAATATGTAATGATGATGATTCCCCCAAGCGGTTCGTTTTCGAGAGGTTTTTATTTGTTCTTTGGCATTAGGATTAGCGGTAATAATTCAAATCAAGGATACTACTGGGAAGTCACCTTTAGAAAAAGTCGATATCGAAGTAAAATTTGGAACTATGCACGCATTCACTTCAGAGATAACGTGATATCAGGAGCTGCGATTTCATTTCAACGCTTTTTTGTGAAAAGGGCGATACTCACAAATGTACACATAAGGCTTTTTTCATACATGCGAATGATAAATAAATAACCCCTTTAGGAAAATTCAGTTTTCCCACCACAATTTAGATATTTTATTAACAGAGCATTAACAATAATTCGTTGGAATGTCTATTTTATGGGCCATTTTTTCGCTTTCCCATTGATTTGGTTTGAGATTTCTAGCACTGATGTTGTCCTATGCTGATTTGAGCGATTCGCTGAGTCCTGCCACTATCCCATGTAGTATGTGTTCTCAAAAACATCGCGAAACATCAAGTTCTAAATGTTCTCAAACGATATAATATCCGAAGAGAGTGATAAGAGTTATAAGAAATGTCTCATCACACTGTTAGGTGGATTAAAAGCGTTTTTATCAATGCATTTAATTCTGCTCATTTTCTTCTTTTTATTCATTTTATCACTTCAGCTCATTTTGTTTATTTGATTCGTTTGTTTTATTAATGCATTTCATTTATTTTTTACTTTATTCATTTTGTTCATCCATTCTTTTTATTCATTTTATCCATTTCTATAATTTGATTAATTGTATTCACTGGATGAATTAAATCAATTTGATTCATTTAATTCATTTGATTAACTTGATTCATTTGATACATGTGATTCAATTGATTCATTTGATTCATTTGATTCATTTGATTTATTTGATTCATTTGATTCATTTGATTCATTTGATTCATTTGATTCATTTGATTCATTTGATTCATTTGATTCATTTGATTCATTTGATTCATTTGATTCATTTGATTCATTTGATTCATTTGATTCATTTGATTCATTTGATTCATTTGATTCATTTGATTCATTTGATTAATTTGATTCATTTGATTCATTTGATTCATTTGATTCATTTGATTCATTTGATTCATTTGATTCATTTGATTCATTTGATTCATTTGATTCATTTGATTCATTTGTTCAGTCATTTGTTTTATTTCATTCAATTTGTTAGTATGAGTCAATTTATTCTATTATTCTTATAACTATTTCTAAACATAATCTTAATTTTTATTTGATTACCTAATCTAATTTCATTCATGTATTTTATAGTTTTGATTTATATTAATTTTTCTACTCATTTTATGAATTTAAAAACCTAGTATTTCATTTTTTGCTTTACTTTTTTATTTCGGTCATTTTGTTGATTTCTATAATTTATTCGAGATTTTATTCGTGCAAGACTAGAAACTAGGGTTGGAATAACCGAGGCATTTTGAGAAACCGGTATTTTCGGCATTGAAAATGAAAAAAACCGGTAAAACCGCTAAAAACCGGTAATCACAAAGAAAAAATCGAAATTAAATTGAATTTACAAAGCAGTCGCATTTAACTTGCTTTGATGCCAATTCATACTTTATTAACAAAGTAATCGCTCAACAGACGTTACTTGAGAACCACTGATGATCGCAGCATGAAAAGTGTGCATGTCGTCATGTTGTCTAACTTGCTTATTGTACCAAAAAGCACAGCAGGTTAGCTAAATGCAGTAGACAAAAAGAGACAAAAGAGATTCGACAAACCATTTCTTCGAAAACAGACCTAAAATTGCTGTTTTCTCCTTATACAAATGCCTATATACATATACTAAACATATACTAAAAATAATGCTCAAAAAAGGTTTGAGCTCCAGCGCATCAAAAACGTTTTAGATTTGTAATAGGTTAATCTGTCTATTTTGTCACCAGTATTCAAAATACCCATTTTAACAGTCCTACTTCGTATATGAAACCGCTTAAGTTTCAATTCCACCTCGTCTTGAAAACCAGCGTTTATGTGCTTCCTTTTCCAATTGAGCATGGGCAGGATGACCGTACAACTCGTAATTGCTAGTCCTTAATTGAACAGAACAAGCATAATTTCACAAAAAAAAATGCGAATGGAACCTGGGAGTAGCTATTCATCATCAATCGAGAGTTCTGTACGGTATAATGCCAATGGCGATGTCTGCCGCGTCCTTACAGCCATCTGGGAAGGAACGAAATGTTAGCGTAACAAATTTTGTTATGGAGACCGTGTACCTCTGCATCTCCACGTTTGCCACGGGCAGGAATTTTGTCAGTGGGGTGAGGTAAATAATTGCACAAGTCAATGCAACTTGGAGAAGTGTTATCATGTATTCATTGCTCTGGGCAGCTAGCCACCGAGAATTTATAACAGATTCTTAAATTGTTAAAAATGCAACTTCAATTCCGGACAACTGATTGTCGTGAGTGTTGTTTAGTTGATTCAAGCGATATGTGACTGCTGAATCTGCTAATAGCTGTGTAATTGAAGATTTCGAAATATAAATAATATTCATCGTATTATTATAACCAATGAAACGACAAATATGAGTTGATTTCTCTCTCTACAAACGATTGAATATGATGCAGATTGTTATGCAATTAACATTCGCGCGCGTAATAACATTATTACTATTAGCAAGAATGATCGAAGGAAGGAAACTGATTCACTAATTTAATACAGCCATGTGCTGAAGATCAATCGAGCTGCATTCCACTGCTTATACAAAAACATTGAAGTGTCCCAAAACAGGCGATCTTACTTCTAACATTAGTAGGTGAAAATATTTTTAAAGTATTTCGAAAGCTCTATTATAAAAACAACAATGAAAAATTATTTAAATAGTTTTCGCTAAAAAAAATATCGAAAATACCGGGTTTTCATTCTTGCAAAACCGGTATTTCGGTATTTAATATATGGACGGTTTTACCGGTTTTCGGGAACGGTAAAACCGGTACTCCCAACCCTCCTAGAAAACTAGAACTGTTTTCATCCCACCTCTAGTTGGGTGCATACTTCTCGTGAGTTCTGCAAACTAATCCAATAGTGAAATGTGTAAGAAATGTTTCATCTCACTGCTAGGTGGATTAAATCGGTTTTTTTCTTGTACGATTGATCTCAGTTTAAATAATGTTCTTAATTTTGTAATTACTACATTTTTAAACCTTCCATTTCTTTACTTTTACTAATAGGGGAAAGTGGTCGGTCGCCGGCACCCCTACGTAACTTTTGACAGAAAGCAGACATGGACATTTAGTTAAATATTATTTGTGTGTTGTATTAGAATGATATTTTTGTGCTGATTGCTGAAGCAAACTGACTCGAATATTCTGTTCCACAACCAATATATTTTTTGAACAAGTGAAAGTCTACTTAAAAGTTTTTTTTAATGATTGGCTTAGTGTCATAGAAATAAGTAAATTGATCGAAAAAGTATGCGCATTGAATATTTACTATTTGAATTCATTCTATTTTGTGATTCAACATTGAATGGCACCGAAATGCTCGTCACATTTTTTTTTTGATCAGTTTTCAAAAAGGATACTAAAATCGGTTGTCGGCACCCAAACATGGTCGGTTGTCGACAACCCATTTTTTGTGGCAAATGCTGAGTTCTCAATAACCTAATCAATGTGGGTATATTTGGAATGGGCTTTACGAATAGATACAAGAGATCGCTCTTTGACACCATACTGAAAACCAAGAAGGCGACTTCCGGTTTAGCGGTTTACATTTACATGAAGAAAGCCCACCCAAAATGGTAAAAAATATCGTTTTACTGAATTGTTAGTAAATTTTTACATGTTGACAGAATAAATTAATCTCTTTCATAAGTTATTAGCTAAGGCCTCTAGCTTGCCATTAGTATGCTTATTCCCATAATTTGAGTAATTTTTTGAATCAAAAACAAAAGTGTGCCGTCAACCGAAAACATTCCCCTACTATTGACGAAAATGGTTCTTTTCAAAATCATCAAAATATTCAAAATAATATAAAGTATTAACAGCCCTACGTTTTTACCGGCACTACAAAAAACTAGAGCAAAAAACTGGTACATAACAATATAATTTCAGTGTAATATACATAGTATCAGTAAGTACAATGGATATCAAACTTTAACTTTGTGGTGCACGGGCAATATACAGTGGTTGGGGCCCGTGCGTTGGATCCCCCGGGCCCGTATTTTCTCTCTACGGCGCTGGTAGTGAGTGATTCTGACGGAGAGCCCTTCCGAGAACCTAGCTCTACAGCTGCAGTAGGTCAACTCTCGAACAAAAAGGAAAGTAAACTCTTATCGTGATAAAAAAAATCTCGCGGGACGGATCAAGTCCCACTGAGCCTTAGGCTTCAGTCCTATCAGCCCGCAAAAAAACTATTATCATGATGAAATCATAATTCGATTGGTAATGCTTACCCGCTCATACTGGTAGAAGGGTCGACTTGGTCCGGCTCGGCCGTACAGGTATGGGTAGTATGCTCCGTACATAACTTCCGGGCAGGACACTGCCATTGTCGCGGGGTCGAACGAACCGAACAACCGGCTAGCTGAACAAGCTTCAGCCGGTCGCAGGTTTTGATGGTGCTGCTCTCACTCGCACTGCTTAAGCTCGCCCCGAAAGTACCCGGCTGACAGCCGACAGAAGCGCTTGGACACCGTACGGTACGGTACTAAGCACTAATTAGCAACGGACGTTTTTCCTTTTTTTCCCTGCACAGCACTATTTCGCACTTTTCAACAGCTGTCACTGACAAGGGGTCTTCAAATCACTCAAAGCCTTCAACGGTTGGCAGTTTTATTTATTCGCACTTTCCTGCACACTCGCATATATGTGTACGCTACTCGGATGGATCGGTAATGAATCATATAAGTTTGAGAAAAACGAGTTCTGATTTAAAATTTCAAATCGTATCTCTCGCGCGTTCTCCCGTCGTCCGGTAGTGGATCTCGGCTGCGGGCATGTTGGGTGAGCTCGCAGGTTTTCGTGTACCCTGGCAAGTTTTACACTGCACGGTATGTGTGCTGCTGATGCTCGGCAAATCACGCGTGTTCTCACAACTTTATATTATTCAGTTGATTAATGAAGCACTTTTAAACTTTTTTTTGTTGCTCTTAATGCGAAAAGATTAATTTTAACACTTTTTGTTCACTCCGCAGTGGTCTTCCCTGGCCTTTGATGGTGCAGGTTTCTTCGAGGTCCGTATCTGGCAGATTCTGGCAAGCTGAAATCAAATTAAGCTATTTAGTACAACGTTACATTGTTGAGGATATTTGCTTTGACGATGTTGTTTCCACTGGCAAAAAATAGTACCCCTGATTTCTGGTACGCTTATTACCGTGTCCATTATAATTAGCAAGACAGAATCAAGATGACGACCTAACACAACACTCCGTTGGTTACAAGTTGTGCCCTGCAAGTATGTATGCTCTAGAACAATTAAACTCACATAAAATTGTATATGCTAATTAGGAACCACAATCGTGTTTCCTCGTTTCACGGGGTTTCTTGCATTGATTTTTTTGCAACGTCTCTCGGTGGTTTAAATCTCGGTGAAAGAAACTGTTTAATTTTCATTTGCACCACGGAAAGACACCAACAGCGGAGCAGGGAAAATAAAAACGACAATCGACACGCGGGAAAAACAATTTCCAGACAACAACTCATCGTCAGACCCGGCACTTGTTACGGTCGCTACGCGTCGGGGATATTACATCGATTACACGTTATGTAGCCTGCTGGTAGATACAGAGAGGCCAGTGCAGCTGTTGCTGCGCATTTCAGTTGAACGGAAATCGGGCCGCGACTGGAGGTGAATACTAATTAGCAGGAATCACCGCTGCCATTCAGTGGTAGCGGTAACATCGTTAGTACGTACCAGGCAGTCAGCACGGATACAGCGTCAAACGTACTGATGATGTTTGAATGGATATCTCGAATGAGTAAGTGAATTTGATCGTGGTGGTTTCAAGTTGTCAGGAAAATGGCACGAACATGTTGGAAAGTAGAATTGATTGCAAATTTGTTTGGTGATGGTTATCACATGGTAAAATATGGACAAATTCTTATATTCTAACAAATACTAAGCAATCTGATGAGAATACATTAGAACGCGAAGTTTCCTGGGCTAGGAAGTTTGTCTGTCACCGGCTATATCCTCGTAGGAAACAGCGTGCTCAACTTGGATCGGCTTAACCGAAACCAATCGAAATCTAGTCAATATCGTAAAATCCGGTACTAAGTAGAAGACGAATTCTGCGGGAAAACGAAATCAACACTGTTCATAACCGCAAGCCAAATATTCTGCGAGTTGGAATACTGACAATTTTTGCTGTCACCTCCCCAAGAATTCAGCCGCGTGCCTGGGGAGTGGTTTTCCGGTATTTAACGGAATATTCTAGTAATTTGCTTGGAAATATTTTTAACTAAATCCGATTGATCATATAGTTCGCAGATTGAGTCAAAGGTGAAATATCGAAATTACTCGAATCTACAAATAGGATCGGCACATTGAATGAGTGACGCATTCACTTCATTTTTGTAGCAGCACCCATCAAGGGACACTTTCAGGCGTCTACGAGGAATCTCAGGAGAGGAAATGATTCTCCTGTTTCGAAAATTTATAGGCACATTACAAGTTGTTCCCTCAATGGGATTGTCAGAATCTCGCTCTTTAGTGAGTGTAGAAATTAGTCGTGGCCGGTGGCGTAGCCCTCTTCTCGGAGTGGACCTCAAAAGAATGCTTCAATGTTTCCCCGTCTAATTTATATGTGGGATATGTCAACAGTTCATGCGGAGTCTATCCACAGAAGGAAAACTTTTCACAATTCTCTCCGCATTTTCCGCTTCGTGCCTTGTTTTTACAATGGGTAACTACATAACTCTACTGTTTGCAATGTTAGTAATCCATGCACAAAAATGCGAACAGCTAGACGAGCCCCGTTTAAAAGAACAAAGTTTGGAAGAACAGATCCGGCGAAAGGCTCTAAATGAGTCTAATGGAAAATAAGTTGTTTTCTTATACTCCTCGATTGTTGCTTAACGCAATTGCTTGCATACCAGAATTTTCACTGACTGAACCGAAGGGTTCTGAAAGGAGCCAATCCCACATTTCGCAATTAAGGTCCCTCTCGGAGACTACACCATTAATTTCTACTTCCCGGGCGGGTACGTATACAAATACTTATTCTTACACGCCCGAGTGTTGCTTAGTTAGATCACGAAATATGGTCCGGAAGTAGACCGTCCAAGGGCTGGTCGTATTAGATGGATATGGTTTGTATTGAAAAGGAGACTTATCGGCATTATTTTTGTAGTTGGAGAAATATTCAAATCGTTCTCTGTCGGTCGTCGGAGATACCTCCCCATTAGTCAATATTATCATGCCGGCTTCAATATCCACCAAAGAAGGTTCTATCACAGGGAATGCAACGAAATTGAAAAGAATGGAATGATTGGTACTTAGCTGTACAATGTAGCATCAGTAATCAATAAACACATTTTCGCTAAGCCGTCGGTCATACAGTCCGTTCCTGTCCAGTAAAAAATATACTGCAAACCGTTTGGACACATAAAATGTCATTTGAGTTCGGTCACTCTAGAAACACGTCAATGAAGAAACCAAGGACGAAACTTTGCGAGGGTGGCTGGAAAGGAATGTATGTCAAGTTGGACGGCTACCCTGAAGGATCGGTTAACGTTTCGATAAGCTTCGATATTAGTAAAAGTAGTGAGTAGACAGCAGATGTCGGTCAGCGGGCTAGCAACGGCAGTTAAGGAGGAAAAACACGAAGTTGGAGAAAATCGGGATATCGTTGTCTAGAGAAATTTTACCGCCGATGATTATTCTGTTAGAGTGGCAGCGAAATGGATCGCGAAAATGGGCATCGGTATAGGGTGAAATACTGCCACCAAGAGCACCAGCTAGCAGATAAATAGGAAGGACCAGCATCAAGAAGGATAAGAAACCCGACGAAGGTGGCTGTAAACAGATGTAAATCCTTATGGTCAACACCACCGGATCGGTTCATGTCTCAACAGGGTACGATATTTGCAGTAGATCTGAGCAGGTGAGATATATCGCGAAGGTTTGACAGCAAGTAAGGAAAAGTAGTTATGGATAAAAACATGACGATTAACACAAAACAAAATAAGCAAGAACACAATCCTTATTAAAGCAGTACTTAACGGTTGCCCCGGATGGATGAGGATTACGAGATACAAGAGGTTTAAGTTTAGTCGGTTGGCTTAACAACTACTACAAATCAATCCGAATCCACCACGAGCCAGCAGGCAACGCACAGTGGTCGGAAATGCCAAAAACGTCACTAGAGACCAAACCATTGAATATATTCATAGGGTATCTTTGGAGGAATTGTTCGTAAGAATATTCCCCATAATCTGATAAAAAATGAATTGAGGCATGGCTTACTATGATTGAACTAGAAAAATTAACTTTTTATACTGACGAGGTAGAAAGATGGTGTCTTCGACAAAGTTTTAGGAATGCTCCTAATGAAGAATTTTGTTGAACAACTTGAGCTTGTAGGACTTAATGTTATCGATTTAGTTTTCTAAGGCAAACCCCTTGAATTTAGCTTTTTAATATAGCTTTTTTCGCTGTGACTTTTCGTGCAAACGATGTTCCAGACAAATGTAGGGGTATTAAAACCACATAATATTGTTGAAGACTACATGTAAAAATTAAATTATTGTTGAAGACTGCATGTAAACATATTGTTGAACACCGTATATAAAAATTGTACCTGAAATCGGCGGCGCGGCGCACACCTCTTGTAAAAATACTCATTCGTTTAAGAGTTATTAAAGAATTTTAAATTTTTTTACACCAAGTTCATCTGCCTACAAGAGAGAAAGGTGCAAACCAAGATGGACGAGCAGGAACTGTTTTCAATGTCCGGACTACGCATAATAAAGGTAAGAAGGTTCACTGCACTGCACTGCAATCACTGTAAAAATCGACTTTTTAACGGAGGCCCGGAGGGCCGAGTGTCATACACCATTCGATTCAGTTCGTCGAGATCGGCAAATGTCTGTGTGTGTATGTATGTGTGTCATTTAAACTCACACAATTTTCTCAGAGATGGCTGAACCGATTTTCGCAAACTTAGTTTCATATGAAAGGTATAACGCTCCCATAAGCTGCTATTGAATTTTTAGTTGATCCGACTTCCGGTTCCGGAGTTACGGGTTGAAGAGTGCGGTCACACAGCAAATTCCCATATAAACTGGTACCACCATGATGTTCAAATGATGTAAAACATATTAAAATTGATGTAACATTACTCTAGTTTGCGGGTCTGGATCACTAATGATCAATCAAAGCAGCTTTGACCACATTGGTCACCTATGTCAGTTCATGACGCCCCCGGGTAACCCGCCAAGTTCCTAAGCAAATATCACACCCATTCCCCAACGAATTCTCTACCGATTTTTACAAACTTGATTTCAAATGAAAGATACAGTAATACCATTGACTGCTGCTGAATTTCATTCTGTTCTGACGCTTGCTTCCGGAGTTACAGGGGTGTTAGTAAGGATACACTGGAATTTCCCATATAAATCGGTACAATCGTAATACCTCAGAGGCTAAAAACTATTGAAATGGTCACCAAATTACTTCTAATCGTAGATCTAGATCACTGATTGCTAATCAAACCTTCTTTGAATATATTGTCCACTATCGACGATTCCGGAAGTCCGGAATTCCGGGCATATTCCACAAATAAAGTCACTTCGGTTCTTCGGTGATGACTGAACCGATTTTCTCAAACCAAGTCTCAAATAGAAGGCAAAATATGCAGGTGAGTATTGCATCAGAGCCCCTCCGCCCCCCCCCCGCCTTGCCCTTACATCTCCCTCCTTCATCACTACCGTCCCCTTGGACCACCCTCACGCCCGCATTTCCTTCATCCACCCCGTATACCAAAATAAGATGAAGGATTTCTGACGCATCCTCCACTCCCACTCTACTAACCCCCCATTCGCTACACGTTCAAACCCATTCCCCCAACATTTCAAAATATAATCACATGAAGATAACATTGAACTCATGCTGATTAAGCTAATTAAATACTATTCTTTTGCCTTTCTCATATAGAAAGGTTACGCAATTGCTCCAAAATCCGACTTTCTAACCGAGGCCCGGAGGGCCGAGTCTCATATAACATTCGACTCAGTTTGCCGAGATCGCAAAATATCTGTGTGTATGTATGTGTGTATGTATGCATGTATGTATGTATGTGTGTATGTGCAGATTTGTTAACAAAATGTCCACATCGGTTTCTCGGAAATGGCCGAACGGATTTTTACAAACTAAGATTCAAATGAAAGGTATAATATTCCCATAGGTTGCTATTGAATTTCATTTTCAACCGACATCTTGTTCCGGATTCCGAGTTGAACAGTATGGTTACAAAGCAAAATATGTTGATTTGTCCACATCGGTTTCTCGGAATTTTCTGAACCGATTTGGCAAACTTGATTTTAAATGAAAGGTCCATCAGCTGCATTTGAATTTGGTGTGGATCCGAGTTCTGGTTTCTGAATTTCAGGGTGATACGTACGATCACGCAGCAAATCCCGATTCTAACGAATTCTGCGATGAATGTAAAAAGGTGAAATTTTTTCCAAAATGTAAACACAACTGTTGAATTTGTAGATCTAGGTCACCAACAGTCATTCAAAGTCTCTTTGGCCACACTGGCCACCATCGACGGATCCGGAAGCATCCAAATTCAGAATAACGGTTATATTGGTTTCTCGAAAATGGCTAGACCGATTTGATCAACTTAGTCTCAAATGAAAGGTGTTGCGTCCCCGGAAACTGATATTAAATTTCATCTTCATCCTACTTCCGGCTCCGGAGTTACGGGTTGTGGAGTGCGATCACATAGAAAACTCCGATTCAAACCGATACCGCGATGAATGCAAAAAGGTGCTCTTATATATACTTACCTAGTGTAATAAGAATGAAAGACATTTCCATAATGTTATATTGTACGAACCAGCTATTATATCATAGTTTGGAGAAATGAGAAAGGCACAATTGCACCTCTAGGTGGATTAAAACAGGTTTTTTACTTGGGTACTTAAACTTACAGTCTTCAACAATATTATGTGGTTTTAATGCCTCCACATTTGTCTGGAGCACGGTTTGCACGAAAAGTCACAGTGGAAATAGTTATTTAAAAGAAAAACTACATTTGAGGGTGTTGCCATAGAAAACGCTTTGCAAATCGATTACATTAAATCCTACAAGTTCAATTAGTTCAACAAAATTCTTTATTACGAGCATTTCTAAAACTTTGTCGAAGACACCAACTTTCTACCTCGTCAGCATAAAAAGTTTTTTTTTTTAATTTGATCGTAGTAAGCCATGCCTAATTGTAATTTTTAAAAGGGTTGTGGGAATATTCTTACGAATAATTTGTTCAAAGATACCCTGTGAATATATTCGATGGTTTGGCCTCTAGTGAATTAAGTTCACGTTTTTGGGGTTTCCGACCACTATGCAGCGGTGTCTTTTGATGACTCCTTCTCAATAACAAACATTTACCCAATTTGTTGAGCAGAGTCGTTTGGTTCACAAGACTAGGTTCAGGCCACTGAAAAAATCATCAAAGTTTGAGAGTTTCTATACGTTTCTTTCAAAATAAACATTAAAAAATCAAAACCCTCCCTTGAGAATTTTCTGCGCACGGGCCTGTATCGGGGAGTTTTCATTTTAACTTACGCACGCCATGTCTAAACTTTCATCAATACGAGTAGAAATTACTCCGAATCTTACTACCCACTCAGGAAAAAAGTATTCCGCCGGCCCTGTAGACGAGATTGGATAAATTCTGGCTAGCAGAAAGAACATTGGTCTGATGAAAGCAAATTCAATTTGTTTTCGTCAGGTGACTGCAGATATGTGCAAAGATCACACGGTCTAAATCCATAAAATATTTTAAAAAATATCCCTTTGCTAACAAGATACAATTAAAATTAAAGCTTCAGTCGATTCGAAGTTGGACCAATACTTCAAATTCAAGACATCTTGACTGCTTCGGCTTATAAAGATCTACTAGAAATCACAATGCTTTCATTTGCCGACCAAATCATGAAAGATGGGTGGACTTTTCAGCAGGATAACTACCGCAAACATACCCGAAAGCTGGTTAAGTCAAGGTTTTAAGCTACAAAGTGCCTGTATTAGAGTGGCGATAACAATTATCCCGATTGAGTACTTATGGAAGGAACTCGAGCAACGAATATGAATTCGTATGTTGAAGAATCCGGATGATGGAAATGGAAAAAATCGTGCAAGAATGGGCGAAAATACCACTCTAGTTAATTTTATGCCAACCTGTTATGCAACAATAATCAAATCAAATGGCTACGCAACTAAGTAATAAGCTTTTAGATAAATAGAACTTACGGTCAAATTCTTAATTTTTTAATCCAATTTCGCATTTTGCTGCATTTTTTTGTCCACCTTGATTTTGAAACAGTGTGACAGTTTTAACCACAAATCAAACATACTAGATGAATCAGATGAATTATTTACCACACAGCTTAAGATCAGTCATGAAAATCGTCATGAATGTTCATGGTACTTATATTAAACTTTATTTTAAATACAGAGATTTATTTATATGAAGCAAAATATAGGCTTGGTGCATTTTTTTGTCCACCACTGTACCTACTACCATTTAATATCTGTGGCACCAACCTACGACGACGGAATTTCAGCTCTTCGACCCTGACACCGCCAAACTAGGGTGAACAAATTGATTGGAAATTTATTACAAACGATAGTATATTTCTTGCATCTGCAGGCCTAGATTAGGAGAAAGTGAGGCAATATGAGCACCCCAAGGTTGAAGGCAAATATATCTGCAGCAAAACATGCAAATAATGCCAAATGGCCCTCTACTGGTACAGTAAAACATATTCTTCACACGCAGTTACTAAACATGCTGAAGAAAATTAAAAATCTTTGAAAATAATCGTTTTTTGTAATGATCGATTTTTGGTTTGGTAAAAATCTTGTGGGGCAATATGAGCAATCTTAAGGGGCAATTTGATCATGTCGCAAAATATTATATTTTATTACAAAATTTCAAATTCATTTCACCTATAATTATTAGGAATCATATTTTCCATTGATTTAGTGACATTTAGCTGCCTATGAAATTCATCTTACAGTTTTCTAACATCATTTTCGTAACTATTATGATCAAATTTCCATTTTGTTTAAATCATATTTTTGCGAGTAATTTTCTCAAGCAAATATTATTATTCATCGTTTGTAGTAGCTTCAGGTATAAAACGTTTACATATGGATAACTTTTCGGAATTTAATGCATGAACTCATATGAGATTTGTGTGCTGCTTATTTTGCCCTATGCCGTAGGGCTATTTTCGCAAAAAATTTTGAGGGAACTACAAGATCTTGTTTAATAATTTTTATGTTTGAAATACTTAGAAAGACGTTAAATATTCCGAAGATGTTTGCATTTTTCCATTACCGCACACATACGTCATGCGAAAGCTTATTTCATATAGCTTGAATCTTATAACATTTTCAGTTCTTTGACATCCCATCAGATTTTTGTATTTTTCGTGCTTTAGGATTTGTTTTTTGTCGCCATTGAAGTATTACATCATCTAATGGTGATTGACGGAGCATTCGTGCAAACAAAAAATCGAAAATTATTCATAGATTTTTGGAAAACGGGGGTGCTCAACTCGTCTCACATGGCGATATTGCCCCACTTTCCCCTACTGATGACCAAAAAATGTCTCCGTTTCGCCATATTTTACAAACTTCAACATTGGTTGTGTTATTAGTATGTAGGTACCATTCCGATCAGAAACACATAACAGAAACATTTCAAAACTGTATCTCGCACTTGTTATAATTTTTTGTTATTTTATCTACTAAGGGGCCGTTCATAAACCACGTAGACTCATGGGGAGGGAACGAGGGGGGGGGGGGGTCTGCCAAAAGTCTATGTTTGTCTACGAGCGGGGAGGAGGTGGTTTTGCGAAAGTCTACGTAGACTTTGATTTTTTGTTATTCTCGTATTACTAATTATAAATGGAATTGAAGGAGAGTTGTGTTCAACATACTAGTCGATTCAGCTAGATGTATTTATGCAGACACTTTGAAGTTAGTACACTATTGAGGTAACTATTCTTTAGGCGATCACTCAATCTAGAACCCACGTAATTTTTTAGACAAAACAACAACCCGACACGTTGTTTATTGCGTAGATTTAGATATATGTTTGATCTCGTGAAAAAGTTCTATGGAAAACACAAAACGATAGTTGTAGAGAGGGTTTTCCCAAATTCCACTCCGCGGATGATTTTGGCTGTGAAAATTTTGCAGTCGAGAATTATCGTCTGATACACCACTAGTTAGCAGACATGCATGAACCATTAAAAGGTAAAAAATTGTCCAAATTAAAACCGCCATGTTAACAAGCAAAAGCCCGATTAATAAAAATAAGTGGATTGATTTTTTTTTAATTTCAATTGAGTTAATCAGTTTGAAATTTCTCTTGCAATCATTTACACTCTATTCTAGTCTAGTTTAGTCTACACATATGTATACAGCCAATACATGTAGGGATCCTGGAAAATTGCAGACGTTCGTCCACAATTTTTCTTGTCATTATTAATGTTTGTGGCACATATTGAATATGACACAAGCATTAAAGCGGCCAGGCCAACTGTGCAGCGTACAAAATAAAGATGATTCAAAATTATACGGCAATCAAATTATTCATTCAATGAATAATTTAATCAACGTATTATTTTGAACCTTGAATATGGAAGAAACGTGGACAACCGTACACAACCGTTTCAATTTGATGGGGGTTTGATAAATCGTTGGGAGTGACTTTGCTAAGAGGATTAATGTCACTCCTTTGGTCCTAGGTTCCTGGGATGGGACAGAAGTATTTAGTCCTGCCCAGGCTAATGAGCCAGGGTTATAGCGTCCTTACTCGCTCTTCTCTTGCAATCATTTACACTCATTTCAAAAGTTAAATTTACCGTAAATTTTACTTGTTTACCCGGAGCAACTCCGTGTATACCGTTTTGTAAGGTATTTATTACCAAAATATTTGGGGAAGCTTTGACACTTTGCGATAATACTCTCAGATGATATGACTTAATTACATAAGAAAAATAGATATTTTTGGAAAGATATGGATAGTTTCGTCCCTTTATTCGAATAAGATAATTTAGATTATTTAATTATCTTAGGAATATTGAGATTTGTTCACCAAAAGTGAAATTTGTGTGCATGATTAGTTTAATATTCCAGTCTAGATAATAGTAGGGTAAGGTGGGGCAAATCCGACCGTCGGGTAAACCCGACCCCCCTCTGTTACCGAAAATCAGAAGCACTACGCGAACTAATATCAATGTTGTCGTGTAGAGCATTGAAAATAATCATAATGTTGGTATGACAGCATTTCATCAGTCTACATTGAGATGCTCAAACGACAAAAGGTGTGTTTTTAGAACTTTTGATTTGACTTTTGTGCATCATTGACTACAGGATATTTCTGATTGTTAAAGTGATTGCATAATAAATGTTTTCACTTTAAATTTCCACTTATTTCATATTACATACACGGTGTTCGTATAAGTCCAACAGATAGTATAGTGAAATTAAAACGAAAACCTTTCTCACAGTTATAAGTAATTTATAATAATCGAAGAACGAGTTTTGTATTTCGGAGAAAAATATTTTGATTTTTAATTCTCTTGAATTGATACTAATTGATTTGAGCAATCGTATACAAAAACCAATGTAACAAGCATTATTAATCGATGTTTGTTTTGTGCTTATTATTTAAAAAGCTTAAAATAGATCTTTATTGGAACATTATAATACGCTTCTTACTAATTTTGCATTTTCCACAAATAAAAAAAACAAGAAGTCTACGTAGACTTTTAGAAGAGCAAGGGGGGTGTTGGTAAAAGTCTACATAAGCCTACTAGGGTGAAGAGGGGATTGAAAAATCTCAAATTTTGGTCTACGTGGTTTACGAATGGTCCCTAACGAGACAGGATTTCTAGCACAGCTTACTACGAACACTGTATTCTGTTATAATCTTGTTATTTCATTCTGATCGGAAAGCCTTAATTAAATGTAATAGACACTACCGAAGCCATCAGACTTTAATAAATGAGAAAGACACAATTGCACTACAAGGTGAAATAAAACTTGTTTTGGACTTGGACTGGCTCCAAGATAGCGTTAGTTACTTTCGAACCACTATAAACCAAACTTGCAAATTAGTTATTGTACTCTCATGCTCAAAATTTAGTTTTATAAAAAATCTCCTTTAGGAAAAAAAATGCATAGTGCCAAGCGCTTGGTCCTCAAAACAAAAGACCAGCATTGGATTCAGCTTCCTTATCAGCGAACCAGAACTTCTGTGTTTACTACCGGGATATCACTTGAAATATGCCAGTCGTTCAGGCGCTCACACAAGACGTGTGACTTTTTAGATTTAGTGTCTACCTGGCGCTAATTTGATGCTCCAAGTTGATGTCTGTTACTGATGAGGAGAGCCCGAAGCATTCAAAACCAAACTTTTAAGTTACGCGTTATTACGCAAACAATTTTCAAAATTGCAACTGAATTATTTTATTTGAAGATGCCATTCAAAGTTTATACTTTTGCTTCCACTTCCTTATCAGCTTACTTCAGACTAGTACAACTCAGAATAAAAGAATAGTTTAGCATTTATGGAAGTTTTGGACGGCTAAAAACGGTTTCCACTGTTCTCTTTCTACGAGTTTCTTCTAGGATTCTTAAACAGTTTTAAATTATTTCTGTATAAAAACTGTGCTGTTTCGTGGGCCAAAACGGGTTCGTATTTGGTATTAAGCTTAAAGAAGATAAACAAAAAGGCTTGGTTTCCTATTGCACCCACTCCCGTTAAACACCCGCTGAACAATTCATTTTCTAGGCCTATGCCCTTTGACAATCAAAACAGGCCACCGACAGCGATCATGCTAGTAATGCATCGTTTACGGCGCTTCCCACCAACAGTCGCTAGCTATTTTAAATATTTCCGCGCAAAGATCATCGGGTCACCTTTTTGACATTTTTGGTCAGCTGACAGTCTCCGTCGTTGGCCGAGTTCACTGGTGGTGGCAGCCGAAAACCACTTGCGAGTGCAATCCAATTATCTTAATTGAGTTATGACCCACGTCGTCCCGATGAATCTTGCTCATCGTAATGGTATTTTGAAGTGTATGTGAACTTTGAATCGCAGCTGAATGTTGTTCGAAAAATTGTTTGTTCACGGGATGATAATTGAAATTCACAGCATCTCTATTGCATTGCTCACGATCCAACCCTGACAACAGCAGCGGAGACGATTGTCACACGTACTATACGGTCGAGCACAGGGGGAGGGACGGTGTGTCTTCTAAATTGCAACTGTGTATTATGCAATCGATCACGTTCGAGATCTCCGATCGATTACAATTGCAGCGCGTTAGCTACAGGCAACTTAAATCACATTGCTTCGAATCTAATTTTAATCGCATCACAGTACTTAAACGACACGGTACAGAACTGAATCAACCAAACGGGAATCGATCCGCACGCGATGGAAAGTTTTTGACTTTGTCAAGATCACTCGCAAATATTATACCGAAGCCTCTACCTCCAAGCTCTTAAAGACAGACACAATCTCGCCAAGGCAGGGTGTTATCAAAGTCGTCAATTTGACTCCGTAGACCTAAACGGGAAAAGCTAGTGGAAACAACTCGTCGAACAACTGACCATAAATCACTGGTTTTACGTTCGAACACAGTCAGTTGAAGTCACTGCGCGAGCCTACGCTGGAACATTTCCAAAGCATGTACTTTAGCACCTGGTTCAATGTTAAACACACAATCAATCACTCAACTTCGTCTGGTTTTATGGTTCAAATTCTCAAGTCTCGTCACTGCACTTTTCTGCACTACGATGCAGCACACGCGAGTGGGGGTGATTCCGTGTCACCTCCAATGTCACTGTTTTCCTTCAAGCGAAACGGCTACGCCTCACGAGCGTAACACTAAAAGCACCCTCCGGTGCAAGTTCCGGCACAAGTGGAATTTCCGGTGAAAAAGTCGAAAAGTGCATCCGAAGGAACGTCGCGACGCTGCAGTCCACGCGGCAAGGTTACTCCTCTAGCCTTTCGACAGCATGAACAACAATAATAACAACAACACAACAACACAAACTCAGTCCCTTGAACGGTGCGTCGTAGTCAACACAGTTGTTAGCTGAACGCGCCGCGCGTATCCAAACCGAAAAATCAACTGAAACAGAAGAATTTCGAGCTGTCTGCTTTAGGTTGGAGATTCTCGCAAAACCAGTTCGTACGGCTAGAGCTAACACATCGAAGCAAGCGAGCCAACCAACCAACCAAAGAGCGCGGAAGGGGATTTGCCTGTTGTTGGTGTTATTGCACCAACAATTGACAGTGGCCGTTCGAATAAACCGGTTTCAGAAGCACCCCAGGGAGGTGGGCGTGGTTTGAGAAGATGGGCTCCGCCCACGACGGATGCGTTCGCGTGAGGGTATATGATTGTGTACACAGTGTTTCGTTGGTGGATAAAGGCGAAGCTGGTGATTGCTTATGCCGCTGGGCTGCAGTTGTCACACCAATACAGACATACAGTTTTTCGAGGGAGTGTGTATGTAGGCTAAATGAAGAAACTGAATGAAAAGTGCATTTGCGATTCTTCATGAACAGACGGATCGATAGGGTGGTTGGGAATGCATGTGATATTTACGAGATTGATTCTTGAGCATATTTTTAAAAAAAAATTTATTTAACAAGCCACATCATGTTTGCTTGTTGATGCCTCATTTATAAATTTTACATTTCAATTTTTTTTAACCTTTAAAAATTTAATATTGCTAAAATTTAGATTTTTTAAATATTTTGAAGCTTAAAGTGAATATTTAATACTAACTTAAACTTAAAGGGACTTAAAGGGAATATTTAATACTAACTTAAACTGCCCATATAAGCATAAGAGTCCCATATGGATTTTTGTCGAAAATGAGATATCTGTTGGATTGTATTCTGGATCATCTGGATCACTGGATCATAATGCACAAATAAGATTACCAGGTTTGTTAAGAAAATATCGAAAAAATAACACAACATGGTTGTCCCATCCATAAGGCTCAATGAAAAATGTAAATCTTGAACAGCGTTTTTCTCGGCTTGCTGTTTTTCAATATGGGACTCTTATGCATATATGGGCAGTAAACTACGAATACAGATCAATACAAACGAGCAACTAATTGAAATGTTCAACTTATAAGAAAGGCAGACTAGTGACACAGTTTGTATGAAAAAAATTGTTTCCAAATTCGAGAATGAAGTGTCATAAATTCTGGAAAAATCCCATTTTTCTTCTACGAACAAAGGACCGTGAACAAAAATCACGTGTTTTGTAATTGAGTTTAATGTTCCTTTGGCAACACTTTCATAACGCTTTAATTTGTGGTAATATTTGTTTTGTTTGCAAATTTCAGTCACGATTTGCACTATTTCATTACCATATCACTAATTTATGGAAATTATTCATAAACCAAATGTTGATTAATGATTTGTCCATAAATTTGGAAACGTAGTTTGCTATACTTTACAGTTTTGAATTTTTTTCGTGAGCAGTTTCACAAAACTCGAAATATTATTCATGGTTACATTCATGCCTCGTGGACTGGTTCATAATTCAGCATTCATGTTCGTGAAATTGTTCATAAAATCAGAAAAAAACGTTTCTACTTTCTGATATAGTTCCGGAATCAGAATACATCGGCTTGATTGGCACGTTCCCTATGTTATTCAGATATTTGTGCCTTACCATGTGGAAAATGGCAACGCAATACAATCACAGCACGAAACAGTAAACAGCCTGGATTCTTCACTCTCAAAGAAATAATGAACCCTACTGATAAGGGCTATAGCTCTTTACTACACTGGGCTAGCTACAATAACATATCCTTGAGTTTTAGCTCCTTTTGCATAGGTTCATCTATGTATGACGAACCAAAAATCCGGATACGCAATTGCATTGCTGCCCGATTGTTTCATATCGAATGATACAAAATTCCGTAAACGGATTCACAAAGATCACACGAATAATACTCAGCACGTTGAATAGTAGCCATGTGATAGTTGAGTTTGCAGTGTTCAGTCAGTGCCCTGACTAGGTACTGCAATTGTGCTTGAAAAAATGCAACAAGTTTTTTGCATTTTCGAACTCACATCATGTTTGTTTGAATGCAAGTTTGCAAGCTACGCTAATGGTTGGCATGTTCGAATACAACTCAAGAGCGAATCTTGTGCTTTATCCATATTTTCCTTAGACTTTTACGCAGCAAAACTTCCAAGCGTTCATTTGATCGATTCAGTTCTTATAACTCTACGAACGAATACCCAAGAATTACACGGAAAACCGATTCATCACAATTTCAACTAAAAAATTAGTTGAGTTTTTGGTTTCGTCTAGTTAATATTTGGGCGAACTAAATTTTTGTTGAAAACAATAATCCAACGTTGTTGGTTTGATGCTGTCAGTTTCAGTCTGGACACGAACGTTTCATCCTAGCACAAAACTTAAAAAGCTAAAGCACAAAACTTGAAAAGCTACATGAGCTAAAGCTTGAAACGCTTGTCTCAGCTTCTAACGTTTGTTTTAGTCCAGACACAATTGCATATGCCGTTACACTACCTTTTCAGCCAAGACACAAACGACTAGAATTCAACTAATCTCATTGTTGAATTAAACTGCTTCATCGTAAAATACAACATAGGATATTTCAAACGTTTTGTTTCACCGACCGACGGATGAAAGGTATGGAATTAAATTGTTGAAAAATTCCGTATGTCAGTAATTCACACGTAAATATAATACAGAGTTATGTTTCTCATGTTATCTTTTTATAAACTGCAATCTTAAATGAGACGAAATAGCCAAACGTATTTAAGGATTGTTGGAAATTGATTGATTTGAATTTTAGAATAAAGGTATATTTTTTTCTATTTAGTCACAAACACTATCCAGCACTACAAAAAAAACTTCATACTTATTCCACATCTAGTTTGGAATCTCAAACGATGAAAAATAATTATCATATTACATATTACATTGGTTAATAATTGAAATGTTACTATATAATCGACTAAATCCGAAATAGAATGATTTTGACAATTTTCGACAATACTTTCAATTTTCAGTGCACATGTATTGAAAAAAATGTCAATAAAAATCATCCCTTTATTGAAATGTTTTTAAAGAAAAACTAGGTAAAACCAAAATGAGGTCAGTTGAATTTCTGTTTTTTTTGTGTACTGGTTCAGGTAGTTGCGTCCAGGATAAAACAAGCTTTCCAAGCTGAGACAACTACCTACGTGCTTAACCGTTATGCCCAGCGTGTATGAACATAGTTGCTGTCGCTACCTTGATGTATTTCAGTAAGGTGTGCATCTTAGCTACTTGCTGTCATTTCGTATGATGTGCGTCTTGAATCAAAATCAATAATAATTTTCAATAACTATTATTTGAGAATCTCTCAAAATTAAGAGAAAATTTAGTTACGTTATTCATTTTTCTGTTGAAATCAACTAATTAGGAAAACAAAAATTTGTTTTGTTATTTTCTTTATCGAATGGCTTTCAGTGTAGAACTACCCAAAAAGAACTCAGTCCTCAGTGATGGCTCCACACAGCCTGTGTGTGTCAAACGGAAAACTGAGTACTTCATCTTCGACAGACGAGTTAGCTTAGCTTAGTTGACCGCCTGTGAGTTTCCCGTGATTGATCAAAACCTGTTGAAATTGCATATTGAACCAATTGTATGATACTTGGGAATAGTACACCATACTCAACGTGCAACCTAAAGAGACTAAGATTATAGTATGATCAGTAACGTAGATGGCTACGCCCATGCAGGTCAATTTTGGGATGGGAAGGAATGTTAGTTCAACACTTGTGACTGTTATGACCGAGGAATTCTCTGCATCATCCACAAGTGTCGCAGGATAGGATTAGTGTCAGTAGGTAGGGAAATGGATCAGGATATATCTTGGTAGATATTGTGAGTTATCTAAGTACACTCACGCGCTTTGTCTTTTCATTTTGGATCAAAGTTTTCAGGTGTGCGAACTCCAGTAGAAATATTAATGCCATTCGGATAGGCATTTCAATAATTATTCTTCCGCGGGGCGTTACATAAAAGGATAAAACCGCGTAGAATATAATAGAGATATCTAATCAGCTATAGAAAATATGATCTTAGAAATATGTACGAAAGTCACTCGCGATTAATTTTCGAGAATTCGAAAGGGCAATTTGAACTCCGAGCAACCAGCCATTGGAAGTATTGCTTCCTATTAACACTTCAATGATCATTTCCAAAGTTTGCAGTACAAAGCAAGCGCACAAAAAGTATAAAAGATATCCTAAATGAATGTGAAGAAATTCACTGCGAAATGTTAATGACAAGTTGGCATCTCCACTCTCCCTATCAGACACGTTTCCATAATTGGGTTAATTACCAAATTGCAAACGACATGCTTATTATGCATCATAAATATATTCAACACAACGACAAGGGTTTTTGATCCATCGGCGGCCCAGAAGAAGAATCGATGGGAGAAGAGCAGTACTAGCAAAGACCGATTACTATATGAGGGGTTTAAACTCGAAAGAGTGACGTAGAGTACTGCTCCGGATGACTTTGAAGAAACGACCAGGAGAGCGATTTTACGAAATTTTGACACAGCTACAGATCGCTTGCCGCACAAAAAACTTTTTGTGCAATTCGACAGCTTCATCTTAGGCCAATTCAATGAATTTCCTACATGAAAGTTTGCTTTTTTTAAATACGGTTGTGAAACCAAAGCTATTATATTAATATATGCTGTTACTAAGAGTAGAATTAGACTTCATCCTTTACGGCTATTGTACAACCGCCAGAAGAAACCTGGTACACAATCGGGAATAGCGAATCAGAAATGGTGAGTATATGCCAGTGAACCACTCAATATAGAATGGATGAAGGTTATGATGCAAAACCTTAGGGTCCGTTCAGGTTAAGTCTTCGATACGGAGCAATATTTTGATCTAGGAACTCCTGGCATGTTGTTAGTCGCCTCTTACGACATGGTTCCCAGTGGTTCAATTCTTGGCTGAAATAGTGCAAAAAGATTTTAGCCCGCCGGACACCTTACTTCATCTTCGACAGACGAGTGTCCACAAAATTTTTGAGGGGTAGCGATTTCGGAATTTCACCATGGGCTTCCGCTAGAAGCACGTATTACTTGAAGCTTCTTGTACACTGCTATTATAAAGGAGTTTGGTATGTCCACGACCGTATCCAAGCTAACCAGACCAGTTTCAATCGTTGGAAATACCAACAAGACCCAATCGCCAAGCCCTCGTTGAAGAAGTCCCAGTTCGTAGATTTAGGATTACGATGTGTAACGATATCTAGAGAGGCGTTCAAATGATCAAAGATGAGTATTTGTGATCACATAACGACGGTTTGAACTCGTTCGATCGAGCCAGTTCGCGAACTCATGCGTAATACTGTCAGAGCAGAGAGTTACATCTAACACCTCTTCCCTGTCTCGCTGTGCGAATGTATGCAGATTTGTACTGCTTAAGTGTTCCATCAATTCAGTGCCTCCTAAATTGATACCTGAGCTGCCGCAAATTATGTGTATTTGCAGATGAAAAACATTTTAACTTTGCTTCTACTGCTTGGATCTTAATAATAATTAGAAAAACATTCTTAAGTATAGGTTCTTTAAGATAAAAGAATATTTTTTTTACCGACATCAACAGAGATCTTTATTTAAGGGGTTATTTTTTCGGGCGATTTTGTATTGGTTTTTCTGACTGGATTAGCCAGTTCTTTCATGAAAATTTCTAAAAAATGGCGCTGCTTTGATGGTGACTAACTGGTGAATTAAAATTAATCAAAAAGATACGAAAATCAGAATTTTTGAAGGAAACATTGCAGTTGTAAAATAAATATACATTAGATGCAGAAACATATAGGGATAGTTTGTAGAAATTTGTTAAGGTTCAACTGACAACGCCTCACACCGTTGTAAAAATCTTCATGAAAATAAATCAATTTATTCGGGGCATTGGTAGAGTATTGCTGATTCATTTCCATGAAGATTTTTCCAACGGTGTGAGAAAAAACTGTTTTTTTTCTTTTTCCAAGATGGCCGCTTTTCCAAGCTTTCTCACTTGAACCTTAAGATACTTTTTTCAATAATTATTCACCTAAAATCCAAAAAACTGCCTACGACCAGACATTCTACTCATTAGATTCCACCAAGAGAAATTTCAGCTCTCATTTTCAGTTATTTTGACAGAATTGTGGCTTAAATACAACAACCGATTCCAAATTCGATTGAGTCTAGGCGGGTTGTAGTTTTAAACCACTTTGCAAAGGACACAAATTTCAAATCGTGTTTTCATTTTTTTGGAGCTAGCGTCAATCTGGCGCTAGCTTAGTCCGTTAACTAAGTTGGTGTCGGATTCTGATGAGAGGAACCAGTCTTCCCAAATGAACATCGAACACCATATTCGCTCTAGTTCTGTGCTCATCCTACACTATCAATTCGTGTGCAAACTCGAACGCGCTAATGCGTACCAAAACACGAGCACATGTTCGTCTGCACAACCGAACCCAATGTACGTACGCGGTGTTCGTACACACAGGTTCTTGATACTAGTTTTCTCTTTCTCTCACCCATCATCACTAGCATTGACTCATTCTGTTTTGTGTGTGCATTTCTTATGTACGCACACGGTGTACGTACACGATGTTTAAACCTAAGTCTGCACATCGTTCGCTTGGGTTCGGTGTTCGATGCGAATCTGTACACAAAAGCAAAGAATGTTTGAGGTTGAATGCGTGCACGAAATTTTGTACACGGTTGCAAACTTGTCGATGTTCATGGGAAGACTGCCAATAATTAATTTAAACGACAAGTGTTTTAATTGTACACAATTTGAATTTCTTTGTTAGGTCAGTGCACTATACTTTTAGTTTAAATACCGAGTATCACATTCAAGCGTACTTTTGAGCTATTTTAACGCAATAGTATTTTATTGACACTTTATTTATTTTTTGTGCGAAGAATACGTTCTATACTAAAATACTGTTAATGCGTAATAACTTAATAGTTTTACTAATCGTACAATTAACAGTAAAAACGTAAAAAAGAAAATATTCGCGTAAAAGTTAACATAGCCAAGGGTGGTATACCTCGGTTTTACAGTAACGCAAGGTCAATTACGCACTAATTAAATAAACTCGTTTACAATTCACTTTGCTGATATCAAGAAACGTACACAATAACAAATGGACATTAACTGTAATTTTGTTCTTTCAATGGGTTGCCACTTGCTGTCAAATCAATCAATCACAAAATGAAAATCGAAAACTACTGAGAGTAAATAAGAACGAGATGGAATATTCGGATTGTCATAGTAAAATGAAAGTCGCTACTCATCCTAGTCGTAGTTTTCGCAGAATCGAAAGAAGAAGATTTGTTTGTTTTATTTTTCGTGTATTAATGTTTTATTTTCTATGTATTAAGTAACTATGAAGGTTGTGAAAAGACAAAAATGAATCCATTGAATGTCGTCGTTCATTGAATACATATAAAAATTTAGGCTCTGCGTGTATAGAAATGCCTTGCTGTTTCTCTTCCCAATTTCCATGTAATCACTATGGTTCCTAAGCCGTATTTAGGAAAACAAAACTGTTGGCACCTCAACCTTTAGTTTTAGCGCTATGGTGTCTTTGGAAAACCTTCTTAGTACTTTTCAGTGGATTTATTTATGTTAGTTACATTAGGGTGGTCCTGGTGGTTATGCAGTTCAATGTATCAACTTTATTAACTGCAAAGTTATGAAATAATTAAATTGAAGCAACTTTTCTGAACAAACTATGACTGTCTTCAATTATTTATGTGTCATGTTTTTTTTTTAAATATTTAAGGTTTTCTTTTAATATCCTTTTATGTGTTAATTTATCGCAAATGCGAGATTTTTAGAGCTTTGGTAAACGCACATTTTTCCCAAGCAACGAAGTTTCTATCTCTATTATTTTCACAGTAACAAGCAATTCAAAAAAAAAAATGGTTTTCTTCAAAGCTATCTTTGAAGATTTCTAATAGATTTTCAATCTGTCAATTTCATTTAAAAGATCGAAACTTTGTTATTTTTCAGTGATAAAACTACGAGAGCACAGTTTCAAATAGACGAGATAATAACTTTGTAGCTTCAGCAAAAATATGCGCCATGTAAGGTTCTAAAAGTGCCGCGAACAAAGTATTTACGATGAATAAAATGAAATAACAAACGAAAAATAGTGATTTTAAGGGTCACGTTCTTATCATTCAATCTCTTAGGGGCCGTACACAAATGACGTAGCTTTTTTTCAGCGATTTTTGACCCCTCCCTCCCCCCTCGTAGCATTTGGTCACAAAATTATAACCTCCCCCTCGTAAATAACGTAGCATTTACCTACCCCCCCCCCCCTCATCCCATGCAAAGCGGCGGGGGAATGAAAAAAATTACATATGTTTTTCAATTATTTTAAAAACATGTCCTTTCAAAATGTTTGACGACTTTCATCAACATTTTCATTACACATGACAAATATAGTGTTGATAGTTTTGTTTTGAATTTTATATGTCAAGGGGAGCATGAAGAGAAGTTCTGTCAGTTCACAATCCTGCAGCTACCAATGATTCTAAGAAGCATACGTTCATCTAAATTACTAAAGTTTGTTTGGTTGAATCCGAAGTGAAAATTTAATTCAGCTTCCAAACTAAGTCTACTAGTTAGCAACATTTCGTCGCTGTTGTGCTATCTTATGACAAGCGCCATTTTGCACATTTCGAGAAAAACGATTTTTAAAGTTTGAGATTGAATATCTTGAACCTAATAAATGGTAAAAACAATTCAAAGAAGACAAATGATGCTTCTATCTATTCTGCATTAATCTCTCAAATATTACGAAAATCGGTTAACTACATTGCGAGTTTTCTTTAAAAATGTAAACAAAAGTCGGCCTCACACGTGTCATAGGTGTGTATTGATGACAAAATTTGTATGGCGTGTCATAATCGTGCATGGAAAATTTTCCATATAAAAAATCATCAATTATTAACTTTTATTCATGTCTTTGGTTTCATTTGGTCTATAAACAATCGGTGAGATGCATTTTGAAGGGAATGAGTCAGGGAATCTAGAAAAATAGATATTTTTAATTACAGTGTTGCCAAATATGCTATATTTCCAGTTTAAAACTTAAATTGCATTTTTCTCACAGTTCGTGCATTTTTGTTTCGAAAATGATTATGCCATTGTGTTTATCAGATAGTTTTACATATAAAAACTTCTCATATATAAAGATAATTTGAGCCAATCCCCAGGCACAGCCATTTGAAGGAAAAAATTAAAAATTTCTCAGCGCGTTTCTCGCTATATCTCAGTAACCAAGCAGAATGTCAAAATTCTGTAAACGCCACTTTGTAGAGATTTTTTAGGCAAGTAATGTGGCATATCTAACTCAGTTGACCCCAAAATGGCGTTTGTCATAAGATAGCACAACAGCGACGATTTGCTAGCTAATGTAGCAAGTTAAATCTGCATACAATATCTTTCGGTATTTTTGCGAACTTGTAATTTCGCGAATCGTAAAATTTACCTCATGAAAAACCGCATCAAAAGTAACTTGTTTGAATTTAAATTTATTTCTCTTGGGAATGGAGGATCATTAAATTGCTTTCTCTAAACAATGGGTTTTAAACTTAATGCTACGTCGTACATCTTCTGACCCTACCCTCCCCCTCGTCACACTTCGTAACAAATTTGGTATACCCTCCCTACCCCCCAAAATGCTACGTCATATATGCATGGCCCCTTATGGTAAAATCAACTGAAAAATAATCAATTTGTATGATAATGCTGGAAGTCACCGGTAATTCTGTTCGATATCTTACACTTTTTGAAAGAACAGTCTACAAAACTTCAACCACCCTATCCTATTATCAGTTTCCGTATGATAAACTGCTCATGCGCATTTCCCTGACATTTCCATCAGCTTGTGTTGGTAAAATCACTGCTCACATAACGGACACGAAATCGCTTCCTTTGAACGGTAAACGCTGCTGGGTCGATGATTGAGTCGTCGTGAACTAACCGTAAGTTTATCGTTTGAGCGTACTTATTGATGTGTGTGTGTATTTGGGTGTACTAGGGGGATAAATAAGTTGCAGATCCCGCGTCATGCAGTAGCGTTCAGCCTTTTGTTTTTTGCGCCCCTTCGATATGCTGCAATATGCTGCTCCATTATTGCAAGCACATGGTATTTGGCACAATGGCTGTGCTGCAACGCCGTGAGAGTAGTGGGAGTTGCGGCGGAGGAAAGGGGTCTCGGGTTGGATCGAAATGGAGGATTAACTTTTCGGTTTATGTACTTTCGCTGTTGATTGCCCGCGCATTGGTTCTGCATGCTATTTTCAAACTCTATTAAAACGATTTCCTGAACGATTCGATTCATTTTTTTTTTATTTCGGCGGTTCCCTATGATCTGGGTGGCCTTTGCTTTTACGGTGCAGGACTTGGGTTATTTTTTGCACTCGGGTGAATCTAGAATGATTAGCTTTCAAGTTGGTTGGGTTGGTATGTGGTAGTCGTCCGCGCGGGATGGAAAAAATGAAGGGTGGATTGCGGAATTTTTTGATAGTCAATAAAAACACTTCTTTGGTAAATCGATAGAAATTGTTGAACTTTTTGTTCTAGAACTGCAGTGTTACCGGGAATCAATCGATTTTCTCGACCCGACCCGATTCATGAAGGACACTTTAATTTTGAGCTTTGATAGAATTTTGTTCATATTTTGTGGTGGTCTATATAAAAAAGCGATTTTTATTTTTAAATTTTCTATGAGAACTTGAGGTTTTTTGGTGTTGCAATGAATAAAATCAAACTAACTCAAATCAAATGATAAGTTGAATGTCGCAATGATGTTAATTTATTTACTTTATGCTTTTTCCGGAACGGTCGATAAACTGAATAAAGAATGTAAGGCTGGAAATATCCTGAAACCACGGCTTACATATACTACACGGATACGAATAACTACCAAAAGTTGAGCTCTTTTGACTCAATCTCGGGGTATCGTGGGATAAGGTAAAATTAGGTACACCGTGTTGAAGGTAGTTTCCATTTAACCACGGCAAAAATCACAACTCATTGACAGTTTTTTATACTCAGCCTTGAGTTAAATATGCTGAAATTTAAGTTGAATCTACTTAATTTTGTGTATACCTCAAACAACTCAAAAGTATCTTATTCCATGGAAGACCTCGACTGAGTCGAAACTCTTTGTTTTTGACAACACTAATAAGTGCGAAAGCGAATCAAAACTACCTAAATTTAAGTTAGAAGAACTTATTCTGTGGGTTGTTTTATTATTTCCGTTTAGGCAGCTCTTTAGAGTGTAAACATTTGACGAGCGGATGTCATAGTAATCATGCAGAAGAATCAGACCTTTTTGAAACAACAAAACCTGTTTTAATCCACCTAGCGGTGCAATTGTGCCTTTCTCAAACATGAACACGAGAATTTTTGCGTTGTTTATATTCATTATAAGCTTCCAAATGTATATATTACATTTTTATTATACACGACATGACAACTATATACAAGAATAGAAATCATTATTCGAGTTCTAAAACTTTGTAAAAGAAAAAAACCACATTAATATTAAATTGAAAAAAAAGGTGCGAAATCGGCAAAGTCCCAAAAAGTCGATATTTATGAAAAAAAAAATTCGAGATAACAAAATCTCGACGTTTCATGCATTTTAAAGATGTTTGACATCAAAAATACGAATTCGATTTCTGAAATTTCATGGGGTCCACCCTTTGAAAAAAATTTTGAGTTCCGGCTTATATGGGAATTTCATGTGTGACCGGAGCGTTCAGTCTATATTTCCGGAACCATACAAGCGATCCGTGCGAAATTTTACAGACATCTTTGGGGATAATATAGCTATCATTTGGGACTAAGTTTGTGAAAATCGGCCCAACCATTTCCGAGAAACTGATATGAGTTTGCTAGTTATGAAAGATGGCCGCTTTTCCCGGGCACTTCCGGAACCGTCTATGGTGGTCAATGTAGTCAACGAAAGTTTGTTTGGCCGTCGGTGACCTAGAACTGCAAAGTTAAGTTATTTGAGAGACATTTTAGCGATATTTTTACATTTTTTGCTTCCATCGGAGTATCGGTTTGAATCACAATTTGCTATGTGATCGCACGCCACAACCCGTAACTCCGGAACCGGAAGTCGGTTGGAGATAAAATTTAATAGCCATTTACGAAGACGCAACATCTTCCATTTGAGACTAAGTTTGGTTGATTCGGTCTAGCCATCACCGAGAAACCGATGTGACTGTTATTCTGAATTTGGATACTTCCGCCGGGGCTTCCGGAACCGATGATGGTGGCCAATGTGACCAAAGAGACTTTGAATGGCTGTTAATGACCTAGTACTACAAATCGAAGCAGTTGTGGTCACATTTTGGAAAAAAATTCACCATTATACATTCATTGCAGAATTTCTTAAAATCGACATTTTCTGCGTGATCGTACTCATCACCCTGTAATTCCGGAACCGGAAGTCGGATCCATTAGAACATTATGGGAACGTTACACCTTTCATTTGGGACTAAGTTTGTAAAAATCGGTTCATCCATCTCTCAGAAAAGTGAGTGAGATTGTGTTCGCGTACACACACACAGACGCACATACACACACATACATACACACACACACATACATACACACACAGACATTTGCCGAACTCGACGAACTGAATCGAATGGTATGTCACTCGGCCCTCCGGGCCTCCGTTAAAAAGTCGGTTTTCCGAGCAATTGCAATACCTTTCTATTGAGAAAGGCAAAACGTTTAGTTGAATTTTAAACTTGACGGATGACTGTTTCAAACTGAAATGGACGTTTCTCGAAAGCATGTATTTGGTTTAGTACAACAAATACTTCTGTTTGCATTTTAAATAGAAACATTGTTGAAACAAAATAAAATTTGTTTAATCGAACTGATTTCTTTGTTAAAATCCATCAGCAACTTTGTTTGGATTCAAATAAATTTGAGTTCTTCTCTCTATTGGTTAATCCTTTTTTTTGTTTCTGAGAACTTGTTTGCTCGGTTAAACTTATCATGATTTTATTGTTTCAATGAAATATTTGTTAAAAATTTTGAAAAGCCAACAAATGAATTTGTCGGTAATTTCCAAGAACAGTATTGATTCAATTAAACCTGAATCTTGTTTATCACTATATCAAATAAGAAAATTGTTAATTAAAACCAAAACTTGTTTTTACCAACTGATTTTTTTCTGCGTGTTGTTTGCTGCTAGCTAATGATCGGCACCTGATAGATCATAAGGAAGCTATGCCGAAGTCAAAAACCAAATTTCCAATTTTCGCTAATAATCATACAGATGCACTGAATATCCACTGTCTCTAGTGTAATTATGGCATAATTTACATCAATAATCTGTTGCACATTATCTTTTTCCACCGTAAAGGCTTAAATATTGCCAATAATCAACTTTCGAGAAATCCATTTGTTTATTTCAACGATTTGTCTGACGTCAACGAAAACTGACATTCGCGGAGTAGCAAACCTCGTTTATGTGAGCCGTGGCCTAAAACGATGAGTGGCTAATAAACGATAAGTTTGCTATTTTTTTTATTAGTTTCAATGCTGAAAACCAATAATTTTATTATTTGAAATATTGGCGAGCTTCAAAAAAGTAATAAAACCGACGTTAAAAAATTGTCCGTAAACATACGTTCGTTTCAAAAGTATGATAAATAAACAACTATGTTTCAAACAATAAGCAACTAGTACCCGCGTCTTGACTTCTAAAATAACTTTATTGTGTTCTTTCAGCATA
Organism: Topomyia yanbarensis; assembly: GCF_030247195.1. Taxonomy (NCBI): domain Eukaryota; kingdom Metazoa; phylum Arthropoda; class Insecta; order Diptera; family Culicidae; genus Topomyia; species Topomyia yanbarensis. Next base: position 78,814,462 of record NC_080671.1, read on the forward strand.
CGAGCCCTTATTATTGGTTCGAATCAAAAGATGTCGAAATTAGGTATGTTCTCGATTAATTGAACTAATCGAACTATTTTTTAATCGACTACCACATTTGACGATTAACCGATAATCGATTAGTTAGGGTCGATTATCGGTCGATTAATTTTTTTAAGGCATGAAATATATCCAAATAGTGTTGCTAATTGTATCTTTTAGTATTTTAAACAGATCCGTTGGAAAGTTTAGATCAGTCGCGGGATTACGAATTGAACATTGCCATTCGCGCTGGATTCGCTCCATAAATACTTTTACGATATCTTAAGTTCAAGCGAGGAAGACTTAAAACAATACCGGCAGCATACGGCATGAAGAGAAGGAGAGGTTCACTACATGCCTCTCTCCAGCAGACACTAGATGCAGGAGAAGTTCTATGGATTGTGGTAAAAGGTTTCTATATTCACACATGCTAGGTCCATTAGTCTGACACCTATTGCCCCGGGTACACACATGTCAAAGTAATGGGATACAACATGCTGGAGCGAGACCCCATGTTTCAGTCCGTGAATAAATGGAGACAGTAGCGCTTTGCTCTCTCTAGTAGTTATAATCTCTTTTGCTGTACCACTACGTATACCAAAAATATTTTTTTTCACTCAAATTATCAAGAATTTAATGGCTACTCAAAAGTTGAATTAATTTTACTGAAATCGATGTTCATTTTTTGACAGTTTACCCCATTCTTTGAAATTGAGTACCGGGAATTTGGAGTAGTTTTTAATGAGCGTGTATCCACAGAAAATACCCAAGTTTGTACAAATAAGTTTATAATGCTTATGTAAACAATTGAACGAAGATCCGTTAAAACAGTAGCGCTGCCATATCAGCATAGCTGGCTATTTTTTTTAAATCTATGTGATCAGCTGTCAATCTAATCAAATTCATTAGGGCACCTGGTAGTAGGGTTCGTCGCGGTGCGGATGTGGGCGGTAAATGGATAGTCCGCACCGCTTACCGCAACCGCACTGCATTTACCGCACCGCGGTTCTTATTTACAAATTAACTTTGACGGCCTCCTCAGAATGAAACATTTACGAAAAATTCAACCTTTACAATTTTTGCCTTTCTCATATAGAAAGGATACGCAATCACTCTAAAAACGGCAACCTAATCCCGGCCCGGAGGGCCAAGTGTCATATCCCATTCGACTCAGTTCGTCGAGATCGAAAAAAAGTCTGTATGTGTGTGTATGTGTTTGTATGTATATGCGTATGTGTCAAAAAATGTCACTAATTTTTATCAGAGATGGCTGGACCGATTTGCCCAAACTTAGTCTCAAATGAAATGCACAACCTTCCTATTGGCTGCTATTGAATTTTGTATCGATCGGAATTCTGGTTCCGGAATTACGGGTTTAAGAGTGCGACCACACAGAAACTTCCCAAATAAACTATAGGAAAAATTAAAAATAGAATTTTTATTTTTGATGCTAAATGTCTTTCAAGTGCATGAAACGTTGAGATTTGATGCAAACTCGAAAAAAACACTGACGAAAATTCACCTTTTTTGATTTTGGCACATTTTTGCCAATCACTCTGAAAAACGTCAAACCTAACCCCTAATTTTTTTGACTGACATAAGGTTTCTGGATTTTCAACAGGGGCGTAGTTGAGGCGTAGTATACGGAGAGGGGTTCTTTAAACCACCACTACATCACAAAGCATACCAAATTAAGCTGGGGAGTTGTTCGTTTGTGGGATTTTTCCCCTTCTCACCCACCCACCCCCGCATGACAAAATGAGTTAGCAATCAGATGAAATTGAACTAATGCTGATTAGGCTAATTAAGTATGATATTTTTTTGTTTCAAGTGTTTCACCATCGACACGTAGCTCATCAAGTTCGTGGCTGGCAAGCCACTGTGTATAAGTGCAAAAAGTACTAAGAATGTAATGGACATTTCCACAATTATGTTGAACATAACCAGCCACCGAGCCATAGTTTAGAGAAATGGGAAAGGCGCCATTGCACCGCTAGGTGGATTAAAACAGGTTTTATTAATAAAATGCCGCACATTTTGAGACAAATACTTTCGAAACAAGCTAAAGCTGTATTACATCATTATACATACAAAAACGTTCTTCCGCCGCAATTAATAGGAAAACTTCTAATGTAATTATTCTTCAGATTGAACAAATGGAATAATGAAGTTGCATATGTTTTTCTTTCTAATTTCATATTTGCAATGGCTTTGACACACGAAAATGAGAAAAAAACTTTTCTGCATTTACATAGTAAAAATCACCTTTAATTCTTAAATGAAATTCACAAAAAATAAAGGAAAAACACCAGCACTTCTATATGGTATCCCAATACAGTGATACAAAACATGCTGAATTTCATCAATAAAAACGACATCATATTTGACAAAAAAATCGTTCTACACATAACATATAATCAGCAATCCATCCCATCACAACCGGTACACAGTTATTGAACATTAGAAAAACTGCAAAAAATGTAAGATTTGCAGCGTACACCAGAAATGTTATTACAAATAGGGGATAACTAACTTCGAAAGCTTTCAAAAAGTTATAAAATACTCCTAACTGCAAAATATTAGTTGGTAATTTGGTAGAAAATATTCCCGGTTGGACGAGCGCGAAAAAAAAAGTTATGTAGCATACTTTCTGACAAAGAGCCTTATGAAACGGACTGCAGAAAAATTGATTGTGAATTTAGCCTGAAATCAAAAGAGATACGATGTTGAAGAATGAATGATAGGGTAACCAGCCTAATTTGGACCCCTCCTTATTTTGGACGCTTTTCATACATTTGTCTCCATTACTGCCAATTTCTCCAAATTCGTTTGGTTTGATGAAGCAAGCTACATTCTATGGGTTGTGTTTAAGTTTCAGTATTATTAGTTCATCTTTAAGTTCTCTAAATTAATAAAAATTCACAGTTGAGAAAATGTCATCGAAAACGATTCATAATAATCTCGAAAAAAAATTTTTGACGAAAATTGACTTTTTTGACTTTGGCACATTTTTGCCTCTCTCATATAGAAAGGTTAAGCAATCGCTCTAAAAATCGTCAACATAATGTTTTGGCTTGTATAGGCTTAGGTAGGAGTATGCAGTAAGGGGTTGCTACTTTAAAATTATAACTAGTCCTTGATTCGCCGCTGGTTTCAAGCGATGTTGCAGTGTCGACACATAGTATCTCAAAATCGTGGCTGTCGATCCATTGTATGTACTATGTGCAAATCGTACTGAATATGTAATATACATTTCCACCATTGTATTGAACATAATGAGCAATGGAATCGTAGTTTGGACAAATGAGAAAGGCACGATTGGATCACAAGGTGGATTAAAACAGGTTTTTATGTATCTCAATTGTAGGGTAATAAAACTCGAACGTTCTGACAAAGGGGTTCTCCTAACAATGACATTACTAATCATTCGTTAAGAAAATAAATCTAGTTGCGTCCTTCTCAAATGGTAAATAGTATGGTTTTAATTCACCTTTTATTGCATAGTGCAGACAATTATTTTTTGAAGTGCGGTTGCGGTAATACCGCGCGGTAAATGCTCATTTCCCGTACCGATTCCGCGAGAAAAAGTGTCTCACCGCACAGCAGTTTTTGCGATGCGGGTGCGGTAAATACCGCGCGGTTGCGGTAATTACCGCAACCGCGACGAACCCTACCTGGTAGTGATATCACAGACTAACAGACATAACACTATGAGAGAATTCTCTTAAAAAACATTGATCCGACAATTTTCCCAGAACACTAGCTCCACCGTTTATTCACGGTCCCAAATACTCATTTACTGGTGGGTTATCCCTCAGGTTGGCGAACAATTTGTCACTAGCGGTCTATCCATGTCAGTGGCGCCATAATTTCAAATGTGGCCACAGTCCCAACTACAAATATATTTAAAATGACTGTTAAAGCGAGCGAAGCTTTGTTTTTGAGTGTTATGTCTGTTATTCTGCGGTGATATCCCAATCACTTTCAAATAAGCCATTAATTTTTAAACAACTTTAACGCTCGGGATGGGCATTTGTTTTCTGTTACGTAACTAAAAACTACATTGAGAAATTATTTTAAACTAATCAATTACTTCAATTAATCGATTATTTCAATTAATCGATTATTTCTTGGCATTACTCGATTACGATTAATAGAGATTTAAAAAATAATCGATTAGCTACTAATCGATTATTTGAAAAAATCGGACATCCCTAGTCGAAATGTCTATTGACAATTGCATGAAAAAACCTAACCTCGCAAATTTGACAGGTCAGCATCTTTTGTTTACGATTCGGAAAATTTTTGATTTCGCTTGAAGTCGTACCAAGTTTCGTTGGTTGCAGATATCTTACTTTTTGTTATTAAAATGGACGTGGTTTCAATGAATTCATTTGCAAAGGTGTCTTTAGCGATACTAAAATTGCCGAATGCAGTAAAGAAACGATATTTAGAGAAAATTATTGTAATTCATTACGTTGATCATTACTGCTCTCGAACAAACGGTGCGGATATTTCAACAACTGCAACAACAGAGCACAATGTGGAGCACCTTTTGAATCATAAATGACCGTTCTCAGGAAACTTGATTCACAGTTCATGTGTTCACAGTAAAGCATTTGTTTACAAAAAATTTGATCTGGTTTCGTTAATTCTGTTGAGGACTGCACAATAAACGATTTAATCGTTAGTCATGGGAAGGTATGTGAAGTTTTTTTAAAATGCATTCGTAAAGTTGTTTAAAACCTTACTTTGCTATAACATCACAATTTCCTGAAGGTTCAACGATCTATGAGACTATCTGAAGCACCACATATTCCTTGGATTATCATCGAACAATATGGTATCATCAAATCCGCACATTGCAACTGCCCTGTAGGAGTTACGGAGGCTTGTTCTCACATAGCAGCTGTTTTATACTTGTTGGCTAATTTGCATGCTATTGCGATAAACCAAAAAGTAAGCGAATGGCAAATGATAGTTGTAACCTTAGTTAATGTTCTCAACAGTATTTGGAAATTGTCACATTCCTAATTCAGATAACTCGGACGGAAGCTCCTGCTTACTGGATTAAACCGTCCAAAGGCATAAAAAACGATTTTGTTTCACATAGCTCGAGATGTCAACTATGGACGGCAAATCAAACGATTCAATGACACAATTTGTTAGGAGGCACCAGATCTGACTTTAAATTTAATTCAGAAGTTGAAATAAGGTGGATCGAATGCAGCTGTTTTGCGAAAATTTTGTAACCACGATGGGTTCACATGTAATCAATGTGAAGAAATCACATTATTTTGAACCCAAATATCCTCCTACAAGAAATGTTCAAAATGGAATACGAGAATGCTAATTTTGAGAATTTAAGGCAAATTGGTAGAAGAATGACATTTCAGGTCAAAGCATCAGAAATTGCAAGTGTTGAGAAACTGACGCGGGACCAAAGCTATAATCCATTTTGGCATCATGTTCGCATAGGAGTGACTGCATATGTTATGAAAGAAGTCATTTTTCGATACAGCGATAAACCATTCATAGCAACATCACCAGAAATAGAAAGCTTTGAATAAAAAACTTTCTGTAATTGAACTGGCTAACTCAAAGGGCTCGTTTTCCATTCTTCAATTCTTTCGCTAGCTACACGGAAACGAAAAACTACCTAAAATTAAGTTCCTTTGACTCAATCTCGTGGTATCGTGGGGGAACTTAAAATTAGGTAAACCGTGTTGAAGGTAGTTTCCATTTAACCACGGCAAAAATTACAACTCATTGATAGGTTTTTTATACTCAAATTTAAGTTGAATTTACCTAATTTCGAGTATACCCCAAACAACTCAAAAGTACCTTCCTGCACGGAAGACCTCGACTGAGTCGAATCTCTCGTTTTGTTTTTGACAACACTAATAAGTGCGAAAGCGACGCACAACTCAAAAGTTAGTTAAAAGAAATTATACTGCAGGTTGTTTTATTTAACCGTGTAGTTGTTTCAGACATTTTCCAACAGTAGGAAAACGAAATGGTCTGATACCCGGACTTTTCACAGTGGATTCACAATTCCACACACAACATTTCCAAGGCATTGTAGATTCTTCCAAATATATCGCGCAGAGATTATAAAAAATCCAACCCTCCCGCAACTTGACGTTAGCCCAAGTTGCATGAAACCACCGTGTTTAGGATGATGTCGCCACCATAGAATGCCGTCCACGAATTGTGATACTGCACACGCGAGAAAATAATTTTACATTCGGACGGTGTATAATCAAGATAATAATTTTAAAACAGCGTAATAATTTAATGTAAACGCAAACAAGTTAATTCGTCATTTTGTTGTTTCATAAAATGATGACAAATAGTGTCGAATGTAAAATGCAAAATGCATGGTTTGATTTGAGTGCGCTTCTAGTGTGAGTTTTTTCTTCCCCTTCCCGCCGCCCTTGAAATATCTTTCGCATATGACAATTCTCGAAAGTCGTCGATAATCCTTAAATACATTTAGTTTTGTGATTGTCATTTTTTACTTTACATTTAACAAAGCCGGGATTGGCGTAATTTGTTTATTTTTGGCAGCATATCATCTAACTATCCTATCAGGTGTAACATTTACGGTGCAAAGATTACCATGAATTTCAGGAGTGATGATAGATCGTTTTTTAACGGAGAGGGAAAAAACAGTCCAGTGTCATTATGTGCTATGTTTACATTGCAATACAAATAGCACTACCATAATATCTAAATAATAACTAAATGAAGGTATTCACAAATTAGCATGTGCGCCGCTTGTTTGTATGCCGATGATTCCAAAAAATTGATCGGTTTGCAGATGAATTATTTCTTTAAAACAAAAACACCAAACCCCCAAAATATCTTCAAAAATGAATTATCGAGATTAAAAAAAATCTGAATGAGAAAATTTTCACTGTAAACAAATTTACGCTTTTTTTTAGAAATTGGTCTTGTATAGAGATTGATCCGCCATTTTAGACCCACAGACCCAAAAAAGTGGTTTCAACGATTTGTATAGGAGCTGTCAAGTTGTTCCCCCTCTGGTAGTTGCATTTTGCTAGCGTTGCCAATTTTATTCTGATTGCACCACCCGATGCAGCTACGCCAAAGATAAAAAAATCTCATGTTTGCAAACCTGTGATGAAAATAAAAACCATTCTTGGTCCCTGCTCCAACATAACTCAATCTTCTCACCCACCAAAATCTCTAACTAACCCCAGCCTTTAAGTAAGCTTAAACCCAGTTGAGTCCGCCCGTGCATTAGACATACAGAAGCTTGTTAGCAATTTAGTGATAAAACCGCACCACATATATTCGAAATATGAGACGTGTGTGCCAATAGTTACCTACAAACCACCAAAGGCATTTTGACATGAGAATTACCAGCTCAACGCATATACAAACATACCATCGAATCATCGAATGTACACGACTCGAACCACTTCATAACATTACTATACTCGTTCGTTTCAAATTGCGCGCTTTATAAGCGTTGACACACACACACAGCAAAGCCACGAGTGCAAATTCGTACAGGGTTAACGGTGTTTAACCGCCAATTGTACCGACCGCACGTTATAGCCATGATGTCGCTCGTTTATCAGCCGAGCGACGAATCATATGAACCAACACGCGATACTTTTATTAGTTACTCCACGTATTTGATTGAGTCTCTCAGGGGCCACACCTTCCATATTGGCGGCTAACAACACTAGCTCGTTTGGTGAAATAGTCCGGACCAATCATGGTGCAGATAATTACTGCTTTCACAAAATCCATTATTTTCGTTATATGTACTAATTGTTCATTCTGCGGAATTATTTAAAATTTTGAAACGGGAAAAACATCCCAAACCAAATTTGACTAACTAAGCCTATATTAAATAAATACGAGTAATTACGTATTACGAATTGTACAACGTTCATTTTAAAATAGAAATTTCAGAATCCTCCCGGAAAAAAATTTTGAATCCGCCCCTGCCATTGGTTACCAAAAAAATCTCTTTGGCTCCATTGATCGTTTCTAAAAGTTCCGTAAGCTCCGATGGCAGTAGTCAAAATTCAGTTTAACCCAAACCTCATCAATGTGGATATCAAAGTTCTAGGGATTGTTTAAAGCAAGAAGTACGCTTGGCTTACTTAAAAGTGACTTGTGTGATTTTTCAACAAATACTATATCTATTTCCTGATAATACCGTTCGAGAGCCATGGTGAAGAGTAGGTATATTTTCACAGTTCAGTTTCAAGCAGGGGCCTAAAAACGAGCACATTTTTAAAACCAACCGAAGGAATATTTATGAGATGTTGTTCCGGACGTATTTCGGCTTACTTTTTGCTGTTGCACTACCGTTCATTTCTCGGCATATTCCTTTGATTGTCCATACATCCTTCTTCACCATCTTGTGAAACACGCCAGTCCCGATCGTTTGCTGCATCGAGAACATGACCGGCGTTTTAAAGTGAACTGCACAGAACCACAGATAACCCGCGGGAACGGGGAGAAGGCAAAACAAAACCACCGTCTTCGCAGCCATCAGGACCCCATTAAACTTAAATCCTACCTCCATGCTGGACCGCATGCCCTCATTCCGGTCCTCCTCCTGGGAATGGAATTTTCACCGTGTTCGGGTGATAGATGGTTGTGTTTAAAAATCGATAACTTTTTCACAGAACAATACCTAACCGCTCAATTTGCATTTAATTGTTTTGTTCAAGCGAAAAATGTCCTCGCGTCGGTTGGCCCAACGGGGACTAACTGGTTCGTGGGTTCGATTTGCGAAGTTTGTTGTTGGAAAAGTTCTATTTGTATGGATGAGTTGTAAGTGCAGATTTTTTTTTCTAATTGTCATGCAGTAGTGGTACCGGCGCAACAGTGAATGGCATAATTAAAATAATTGAGCAGTAAATGATGAAATTAAACTGTTTTACTGTAATTTTACTTCACAAATGCTACGAAACGGTGCAAATTTTTATACAAAGGAACATTTATGGCAATTCAATAGCAGTGTCTCCGCCTTTCAAAGAAGTTAAGTAATTTATAAACCTCCATCTGTATTCAAATTATGCTCAAAAGAATTCTTGGCATTCCGCGAAATAAGCCCTTCCTCCGCTCTAAGGTAAAATTCGGGAAAGAGCTCAATTCAAAGGCTAGATTGAATTCTTCTCCACCAAGGCATCTTCAGAACTACACTGCCAGAGAAACACACAATAAAAGCCCCAGAGCCGAACAGCTCAACGGGGGAAAAACTTTGCTAGCGCTAAGAAAAGCCATTTTACTTCAATAATAAAAGAAGAGAATCATCCTATTGTAGTCGGCAAGATGTCTGCGGGGGTGTGGGTGACATTTATCCCCTTGTCATCCTTCAATGCACAGTTTTACCAATGATAAGGAAAATTAAATGGATTCGCTTGAACTCAGCACGAGAGGAAAATTTACTCCTTTGTAGAATTGAACCGTTTTCTTTGTCGAATACGAACGTGTAGAAGTACGACCGGGAAATTTTACGCGATTCGGATCGATTCAATTGCAAAATATCATAAATGGAGAAGATGTTTGTTTGAGCCAGAGAGAAAGGTGATATGTGTGGTATTGGATGGCGGATGTTAGGTATATAAACGAGACCGTGAAATTAACCGCTGAAAGGTTTGCTATTAACTAGACGGACGATTCTTTCCTGTTTGATGAGACGCACGAATGAGGTTTTATACTAGGAATGGAAGCGTTGAACGAGTTACTATAGATTCGTATACCTTTTTTGCTATGTTTTATAGAAAGCATTCTTCAAAAGCAGAATTTGTAAAATTCTCTGATTCCGTTTTCAGGTTTTAATACACTTTTTCAGCAATCTACCCAATCTAAGAGCTACCAAAGTAAATGCAATTCATCAATCATTCGCCTTCAGCTCTCAAAGTGATGTGCACCTTTAGAATCAATATTGTACGTTTCATTGGAAACGAGCCATTCAATCATTTTGAGGCGACGAATTGAATTGGCGCGTTTGATAATAAATGCTGGAAAATGTCGAAAAATATGTATTACCCAAGTTTAATGTGTGCTATTTATTTATTCTAACTGAATTTTTCAGTTTCGGGTTTTCGTTTGTTTTATTTACAATAAGGTTTTAACACAAAATTGCACCACCTTTTATTAAAGTGTTATTCATTCCGTAAGAAATACATTGCGACGAATCGTACGCCGAGTAGCGCTACGAATCTTGCTGCGACGAAAAATAATCGGCGCGTCTCCTTTGGAAAAGCACGGACAATACAACAGCGGCTGAGTTTTAGTTTGGTAAGATTCAGCTAGCTATAAGTAATGTGCCGACGTTGTAAATGTTTGGATGTTTTCTGTATTGTCGAAAACCATATTGGAATCCAATGTTTGTAGACATGCCTAAATATCGTACCAACTAATTTTAATACGATCTTGCAGAAGGTAGTAAAAATTACTGCTATTGAATTTATAATCTAATGTATATTCTACTTCATCACGGTTATGACAAAGTTGGAATTTTTAAGGTTTATATTACTGCACACGTTTTGGTCCATTTTCGAGTTTGCTGTATCTAAAGCTTTCGGGCCTTTTGATATTCGTTGGCTGTCACGGTGTGTTTGGTAAAACAACTTTATGCAAAAAATCAGCATCTCTGAAACTTCGGGATATGAAAAAATGGACTTTCCTCCACAGATCTAACAGACATAACACTCGAAAATAATGCTTCGCCCGCTTTAATGGCCATTTTAAATATATTTGTAGTTAGGACTGTTGCCACATTTGCAATAATGGCGCCACTGACGTATGAACAAGCCCAGGGGGGGGGGGGGGTGAAAAATTGTTCAAGTTTGAGGTATTGCGAAAATACTTTTATTTTCCTATTTAGGAACTAAGCCTTTTAAAATACTAAAAAAATCATCAATGGTTTGGTTTTATGCTTTGGTGTTGTAATACGGCTGATAAGAAATTATAACGATTAGTATTACTATTAAGCTAAACTTGACAATATGACCTTCTTCCACAGACAAACAGACATAACTCTTTGAACAATTATTCAAAATTTCTATCGATCACATTTATACGATCATTCTTGTTTGCTACTAGCACTACCTATCGTCATTCCTGCTCAACGTTTTATTCACCTCATCAAAGAAAGCGACGCTGCGCTGATTGCCATTGACAGATAGAAGATTCGTAATGGAAAAAGTTACAGGTACGTGTGTTAGCCATCATAACGACAACGTTACGTATACCACATCTACTTCCCAGAATAAACTAGATAGACAATCTGATCATGGTGCAGCAACAATATGATATCGAATCGATTTAATTCAACGAATAAGTGATAATTATTCTCATCGCTGGAGTTCTTCATTGTCGCGTTGCATTCCTGTCTGTTTTATTCAATCTTATTTGTGTAATGCTCAAACTAGCGCAAGATATTGTAGTTTTTATTCACAGTGGATAAATTAGAACTTGTATTGCCGGAAACCGTAATTTCGCCCATAATATGGTAGTTATTGGAATGATTACGGAGTTCTCCAACACCTATCCTCAGTATAACCACAGATAACAGACGTTTAGGCTAGAACAAAATTTCTTTAAAAACCTGTGTAAACTTTCAAATTAATAAACGTTGGAAATCCGTGTTTCACTATTGCCATCTGCGCAACTGTTTGCTACACGTGTTTGACAGCTGCACCCTAACTGCATTGTATCGATCACTGCGCCATCTGCAAACGTTTGCCAAACGTGTTTCAGACGTCTAATTTATTCGGAATTTCAGTAGCGGGTATTTACACACGATTCAAATCGAGCCTAAACGTCTGTTATCTGTGGTATAACCCACTTTGCTGTTTACAAAGCAACAGTAATCGAATCATAAAATGTAGAACAAATTTTCAGCCAACTTTATTCAAGCAAGTTAATACAAAAAGCGTTGTTTATTCTTTTCCTTTTCGGTAAAAAATGACATCAAGCAATGAAACGTTTCAATGCTGCCAGATGTAAGCCTCAGACTGGCCGAAATTAATTGTTTTAATCTTGTTTTCACATTCTGTCGGTTTAGACAATGAAACTTCTCGAATATTTGTTTGCACAAAGTGATGTACTTGAAACCTTATGCAATACAATACACTGCTCGAAATCATAGTTGCATTTTTCATCTTATAGACAAGATACAATAATCTGGAATCCAAACGATTTTCCGCGTGGAAACCGAATGATTTTCATGTTGTCGAACTTTCTTTGCTTTGACATAACACAGACTCGTACCTTCAACCAATTTAGTTATTTACCAGGCTACTATGTAAAAGCTTCTAAAGATAAGTAGTGGCGCCATCATATTGAGTGCGGCGTTCCTTCTCACTAACATGTTTGTAAAATAACTGTTTTCAACATGAGCGATGGTGAGTTTTTGAGTGTTATGTCTGTTTGTCTGTGCTTCTTCTGTCAATACGACATTTTACCGACTCACGATACGTCTTTTTCCCTGCATAGGTTTCACATACGTCGTAGTGCATAGGACTGATCTTGAGACACGAAAGCACATGCGATTGGTCAAAAAATTAATTTAATCTGTAATTAAATTTAATTAACTTGAAATTTTTTTTTTCGAATTCTTATTAGAATTTGTGCCACTTTGTGATTAGTTCTCAGCGTTGTCATTTACAACAGATAGGTTACTATTTTTTTTCTCTGTGAGTGGTGTCGGGGTATAATTTTGTTTATCGTTCACTACCATATTTTCTTCGGCTATGTTATCAGGCATAACCTGGACTATGCATACCCAACAAACAATTTGGCTGGATAATGGCTTAAACACTACTTGCTCAACTTATTCTCGCTGATTAAAGGCTTGTTCAGCTTTCGTTGCTTGTTGGGTATACTTTATAGGTTGCATTCTTTAGGTTAAGCTCAGGTGTCTAGGATTGAAAACTTTTTGCGTTTTCAATAGGTTTTTCCATACAAATTTCCAACGCAATGCGCTACGCGGGGACACAACCAAACGATCCCAAATTTTGCATTGTTGTTAGAAATCCCAAATGGAACATTTAATTTGAATACTAATTGAGTTTATAAAATTAAAAATTTACTTTTCGACGAGTTTTGTTGCACCCTCGTGCCATCTGACGGTCGACATCCAGCGTTAGAACGCGAATATAAAAATTATAAAAGTATGGTTCAACCACAGATAACAGACGTTTCGGCTCGATTTGAATCGTGTGTAAATACCCGCTACTGAAACTCCGAATAAATAAGACGCCTGAAACACGTTTGGCAAACTTTGGCAGATGTCGCAGTGATCGATACAATGCAGTTAGAGTGCAGCTGTCAAACATGTGTAGCAAACAGTTGCGCAGATGGCAATAGTGAAACACGGATTTCCAACGTTTATCAATTTGAAAATTTACACAGGTTTTTGAAGAAATTTTGTTCTAGCCTAAACGTCTGTTATCTGTGGTTCAACTATGTAGTTTTTTTTTATTTCGATTATAGAGGTTTTAACCTTAATGTCATTCGCCTCTTCGGGTTAGAAAAATCTCTTATGAAAAATTTCTAACCCTATGTGCGGGGCCGGGACTCGAACCCAGGTGCGCTGCGTACAAGGCAATCGATTTACCAACTACACCACGCCCACCCCCAACTACGTAGTTGAATTTTATCAGCAAATTACAATTTGCATCAGCAACATCAATATCAGTACATTACAATACAAATCAAAAGTTTAGAAATGTAACGGATCGTCTTTCAAACGAATCAGCGACTAGTTAACAGGCGGTGGCGATTGTCGGAACTATTGCTTCCCTTTGGAAAAAGCAAAAGAGTGCAGAGTATGCATCAAAACTGTCATTGCGTGAATCATGCTTGTCATGTGTTGTGTTGGGGGTTAATGTTTTGTATTTGTCATGTCATAACATTTGAAAACACCAACAGTGTTGGTTTGCAGACGTTGTAGGTAGTTCACGGTTTCATTAATTTGTAATTGTAATTTACTAATTAGTAGCAGGGTGAGCTGTTGGTTAATAATGGTTTTTTGTGATCTGGTGATTGTGGAATATAAGTGACACGATAGATACTTGAAACGTTGGTGTTCAATCTTTCAAAAATTGCTTCATCGTTTTGAAACGTTCAGGATTAGCTTCAGCGAACATCGCTTGGTTTGGTGGCATCATACTTCCCACCGACTTTCCTTTTGTATAATATATTCTATTTGTAGCTCAACAATGGCATCGGCGTTGTCTCCCAGTTTCACCTCACTGCTGTGCAGCGTGGAAGTTTGCGACGTTCGGTATAACATTCGGGTCCTGAAGATGAAGGATTCCGTTTTCATCTACATCGGTGAGGACAATGCGGAGAATTTCGATGAATTAGCGATGGCAATGCCCACAACTAACAATGAAGTTCTAGCAACGACTATTATGGGTGGCCTTATTGGCTGCGGTTCTGAAGAATTAGCTCAGAAAACGGCTCGCAAGCTCAAGAAACAGGTCTATCTGAGTGCTAATGTGCCCAACGATCGGATAGTGCGACCAACGATCGAAAGGAAACTTTTTGAAGAGATCGCCAATAACGTGGAGTGTTTTTGATGATGTAAACTAAAATAAGGATCAGCTGTGTGTTTGTATTTATTGTGAGATTTCCAACAAACGTGGAAATAAAAAAAGTTTTTCTATAGTCTGTTTTTATCATTATTTCAGGGTATGCAGATAATGCGTCTTAACGGCTACAATAAATACTATTTAAAGGTCGTTTTTGGCAAAATATACGGCTGCATGAAAATGCTTTTTGCTACTGTTGTGTATTCTTAATACTGTTTACTATTGCGCACTTCCCACCAACCTGGATTTCGCACTTTCAAAGTGCGAGTGATCAAACTGCGAGCTGTCAAAACATGTATTTCAAGTGATAGAGGTGATACTTTCATAGACAGACGAGTAGAACTAACCAGTATATAAGAAGAATTTAATAGAAGAATAGTAAGTGCGCAGTGCGGTTAGAATCCAGTTTTTAGTGCCACAAGTAATAATAAAAACATAATTTAAAATAGATTTTTGAATACTGCTGGACAACAGTTAAGCCCTTCAAAATGCTAAGATACTTTGATTACTTACACTAAGGCAAAACGCATAGCGAAATTCATAAGATTTATCTTATGATGAATAGAAAAATAACAAAACTATGTTTACATAAGATTAATATGAAAAACATACGACTTTTATGATTACCTTAACATTTTATAAATTATTGCAAATGCTAGTCGCATGAATTTCATACGAGCATCTTATGATTCTCATAAACATAAGAGAAATGTATAATATTGTCGTATGATAATTCAAAGATACTTTATGGAACATGAAATCATAGCAAACCGATTTAACAAAATAAATACCGTTTCATAAGATAATCTTATGATTTACACACGTGCTACTTGTGGCTAAAAATTATACGATATTCCTATGAAATTTGCTGTATTTTTTGCCTGAGTGTACATATCGACACCAATGATGCCAATAACATCACATCTTTGTGTCGTATCTTCAAGTACTGTTTTTGACAGTAAATTAGAGTATGGCTTCGCTTCAATTCATCTACGTATTTGTTTTTGAAAATCGAAAATGATCTGAGGCACCGAACTGGAAATTTTAGCAAAATCATAGTCCCCAATAGTCGATGTCGTTGGAAAACCATAAGTACGGGAACCATAAATTATACACATAACTATTGGAGCGTTATAGCATTGTGTAAAAAAAGTTCATTAAACCCGAAGATTATTAAGAGAAGTTGACATCATAACTTTGTTAGTATTATTACTACCAGTTTCGTCAATGCTGAAAAAATGCGTTCTTGAAATACACAAACTTCCTCGCCATAGTATTAATCTACCTTATACATTTTCGAACTAATTCCAATTTATGAGCATGAAGCACCCTCGACTTTGGTGATTTGGTGATTAGCTATAGCGTTGATATTTAATACGAACTCTGGAGTTCTCAGAGATTTCAGGATAATATCAAATTCCAAACGAAACTACCAGGAAGCTTAGATCGCACGATTACAACGTATAAAAAGAGGTATTAATCAAACGGATTATGATAATAAAAGTCCCATGGTGGAACAAGGGCCTTGAGAGAATGTGCAGGAAGGTGAGGTGTTACATAGCTTATGAATCAAATTTTAGCCTTGAAATCTTTTACTGTTTTAAGAAGTTGTCTCCAGTTCACTCGGTCCGTGTCGGTTTGTCACCAGCCTCGCAGGGCACGAAGACTCCATAGGTCTCCTTCAACTTGGCCGATTAAATTTGCTCCTCCTTTTACCTGTCGGATTGGTTTCAAGAACTCTTTACAGGGTTGTCGACCACCATTGTAACGACATGCCCAACTTACCGCAAGCTGACGAAACGCTGCGCTCCAGCCAAACAAGTATTGTCGACAGTCACGAAATACGTCTAGATCCGGCCAAAATCGAAGTGGTATCCAAGTTGCCACCTCCAACCGGTGATCATCTCTTCTTGGCTTTATCACCTTATGATCCGAAGCGGGAGATCATTATCGATGCCGACACTTCTTCCGATGTACTTATCTTACCTTTCAGGCTAGAGCCTTGTTGTCTCTTGCTGTATACAGAAGCCGTCTCCACTTCACTCGGTCCATTGATGCTTGTCGCCAGCCTCGCAGTTTTCAAAGGATCCGTCCTCTATCTGATCGATCCACCGTACTCGCTGTGCGCCCCGTCTTCTTGTTCCTGTAGGGTCGCCCTCAAGAACCATCTTCACTGGCCCATCGTCCGACATTCTTACGACGTGTCCAACCCATTGCCAACGTCCTATTTTTGCGGTATGCGCGATGGATGGTTCTTCCAGTAGCTGATGCAGCTCTAGGTTAATTCGCCTGCGCCACGTTCCGTCTTCCATCTGCACGCCACCATAGATGGTACTCAACACACTTCGTTCGAAAACTCCAAGAGCGCGATGAGTATAGACCTGGTCTCGTGACCGTAGATGACCACCGGTCTAATCAGAGTCTTGTAGATAATCAACTTCGTGCGGCGGCGAAGAAGCGCGGTTATTGGCGCCGGTTCGTCGCCGGATTAACGAGAGAAACATCGATAAGCGCTCTTTGGGGAACAACCCGACGTAGGCGAAGCCGAAACAGTACTAATGAGAGCGTGGAATATTCAAACCGTTGGATATTCGATTTCGCCAAGAAGGTTTGTCCGGATTCCGCCCCGGCACAGAAGATCTACCGCGCCGCGTCCCCTCACGATAACGCGAACGAAACACCTTTTTCGATGGTGGAGTTCTCACTTGCTCTCTTGTCCTGTAAAAATAAAGCTCCAGGGCCAGACAGAATCAAATTTAACTTGTTGAAGAATCTGCCAGATTCTGCCAAGAGACGCTTGTTGAACTTATTTAATAAGTTTCTTGGGGCTAATATTGTCTCATACGATTGGAGACAAATGAAGGTCATCGCCATCCAAAAACTAGGAAAAACCAGCCTCCGACCACAATTCGTATCGATCGATCGCGATACTGTCCTGTATCCAAAAGTTGTTCGAGAAAATGATCCTATCCCGCCTCGACAATTGGGTCGAAGCAAATGGCTTACTGTCAGATACACAATTTGGCTTCCGTAAAGGTAAAGGGACGAACGATGGTCTTGCGTTGCTCTCAGTGTTCCTAGATATTAAGGGGGCTTTTGATTCAGTTTCGATCAACATTCTTTCAGAGAAGCTACACCAGCATGGTCTTTCAGCGGCTTTAAACAACTTTTTACTAAACTTGTTGTCGGAAAAGCACATGCATTTTTCGCATGGTGACTTATCGACACCACGATTTAGCTACATGGGCCTGTCCCCTGTTCCCCTGTTATACAATTTCTATGTCAACGACATTGATGAAAGTCTTGACAATTCCTGCACGTTAAGTCAACTTGCAGACGATGGCGTGGTTTCTGTAACGGGACCCAAAGCTGTCGATCTACAAGAACCATTACAGAATACTTTGGACAATTTGTCTGCTTGGGCTATTAGGCTGGGTATCGAATTCTCTACGGAGAAAACTCAGTTAGTTGTATTTTCTAGGAAGCGTGAACCAGCACAATTAGAGCTTCTATTAATGGGTCAATCTATTGATCAGGTGCTCACAGTAAAATATCTAGGGGTCTAGTTCGACTCGAAAGGTACTTGGGGATGTCAGATTAGGTATCTGAAACAGAAATGCCAACAAAGGATCAACTTTCTTCGTACAATAACCGGAACTTGGTGGAGGGCCCACGCAGGAGACCTAATTAGGTTGTATCAAACAACGATACTGTCGGTAATGGAATACGGATGCTTCTGCTTTCGCACCGCCGCGAACATACATTTCATCAAACTCGAAAGAATTCAGTATCGTTGTTCGCGTATCGCCTTAGGTTGCATGCAGTCTGCCCATACGATGAGTCTCGAAGTCCTGTCGGGCGTTCTTCCGCTAAAAAATCGATTTTGGGAACTCTCATACCGATTGCTTATTCGATGCGATATCTTGAACCCGGTCGTGATTGAAAATTTCGAAAGGCTTGTTGAGCTCATTTCTCAGACCCGTTTTATGTCCCTGTACTTTGACTACATGGCGCAGAATATTAATCCTTCTTCTTACAATCCCAACCGTGTGCATTTCATAAATACTTCTGAATCTACTGTTTTTTTCGACACATCCATGAAAGACGAGATTTGTGGAATTCCGGACCACATACATACATTTTTTATAACAAAATTCCGAGAAGTCGTCTGTTCTAAAATGTGTTATACTGATGGATCAAACCTCGAAAGGTCCACTGGCTTCGGTATTTTCAATCAAAAGTTCACCGCCTCCTACAAACTCAGTGACCCCGCTTCAGTTTACGCCGCAGAACTAGCTGGTATTCAGTATACCCCTGGGGGCATTAGCACACTACCCGCAGACCATTACTTCATCGTTTCGGATAGTCTCAGTTCCATTGACGCTATTCGCTCGATGAAACATGGAAAGCGCTCCTCGTATTTTTTGGGGAAAATACGGGAGCTACTGAGTACTTTATCTGACAAATCTTTCCAGATTGTCTTGGTGTGGGTCCCTTCTCATTGCTCCATTCCGGGAAATGAGAAGGCGGACTCCTTAGTTAAGGTGGGTGCCCTAGAAGGTGACGTTTATGAAAGACCAATTTGCTTCCACGAATTTTTTAATATTACTCATCAGTGAACCCTCGAAAGTTGGCAAATCTCGTGGAGAAATGGTGAGCTAGGAAGGTGGCTACATTCGATTGTCCCTAAGGTATCGACGAAACCTTGGTTCAAGGGGATGAATGTGGGTCGTGACTTCATTCGTGCGATGTCCCGACTCATGGCAAACCATTACACGCTGGATGCACATCTCCGGCGTATTGGGCTCGTGGGTAGTGGTATCTGCGCTTGTGGCGACGGCTATCACGATATCGAGCACATTGTCTGGGCGTGCACCGAGTACAGTTCCGCCAGGTCTCGGCTTATGGACACCCTCCGGGCCCGAGAAAGACCGCCCAACGTCCCGGTTCGAGACGTTCTGGCTAGCCGTGATCTCCTCTATATGTCCCTCGTATACACTTTCCTAAAAACCATCAATATTCAAATTTAACTTTCCCTTTTTTCTATCATTCTCTGAAGTGCCTTCTTCCGTCTGTACCATAGACCCACGAAGGCTTGATGCGACTCCAAGGCGACACCAAACATCTCTGTCGAATGAGGCAACAAACACGGGACCTACGCTCAAAGCACACGCACAATTCGAATTCTTTCCAATCCGCATCTGAGCCGTTCTACGAAATCGTCTGGAGGAACCCCTGCAGACTCGAGGAGGAACACCCGGCTGCCCAGTACATAATACAACCCATGTCGTTGATCTCCCGATGCCCGAAACTGAAAGTTAATAACTTTCTTCCCTCCATCTTTGTCCACCCTTCCTCCCCTGACTCTTATACCTAGAAGTATCACTCCCTATCCCCACCACCAAATATCTTCCCGAAGCATTAGGTTTGTTCCAGTACGTGGAAGTTACTCCCTGTTGCTCCGGAGCAAAAAATTCTTGCTCCTTGTCACTCCTATTTGTCACCAGAAGAAGAAAAAAGAGAAGAAGATAGTACAGGAACGATTTTCTCCCTGTTTGCTCCGGAGTACTTCCAGTTTCTCCTGGTACTGGAACAAACCTATTTATCTCTTTCTGTCTCTTCTACACCGAGAAAAAAGCATCTGAGAATTTCATAAGTCTCGACATATGAACCAGTCTTCTGACAATGCCATTGAACCCTTTAGAATGTCATAGGCAGACTTATGAATTCATTTAGATTTATTCATGCACTCCATAGACGTATAAATAATGTATTTCATAAAACAGTCTTATGACTTCGCTCCAATATATGCGTTTAAGAATTTCATAAGTTTTTCTCATGAAACCTATATGAGATCTGTTGTTGATTCTATAAAAATATATTTTGTTTTTCATAAACGTCACTTTTGTGAAAAGTTCATAATTGTTTCTTATGAATTGCAGCAGCTGATAGTTTTAGGCCAGCACTTTTTGTTTGAAATAAAGAAGTGAGATTTTTAGTCAAATTGCAACAAAATTTTTAATAATTGTTTTTTATGTTATTCATTAAATTACTGTGAGCATTAAATCAGTTTACAAGGTTATGATTTTTACAGAAGATATCCGATTACACCAAATTCTTTTTTTGCACGGGGGATGCGTTCCGTGCAAAAAAAAAAAAACCGTTTAAAAAAATCCGTGTTATTTCGAGAAACCGTGTAAAAAAAATCCGTGCTATTTCGAGAAACCGTGCAAAAAAAATCCGTGCTATTTCGAGAAACCGTGTAAAAAAAATCCGTGTTATTTTGAGAAACCGTGCAAAAAAAATCCGTGTTATTTCGAGAAACCGTGCAAAAAAAATCCGTGCTATTTTGAGAAACCGTGCAAAAAAAAAAATCCGTGTTATTTTGAGAAAGCGTGTAAAAAAATCTGAATTTTTTATTAACAGCTATTTGGCTATCGTATTTAACAATGAATACTGTTGGACATTTTAAATGCACAAGGGGGCTGTCAATGTGCCCAGTAGAAGTTTTTTAATTTTTCGAGGAGTTTTTTTTAGAAAGATGTAAATTTTTTTATTCGTTAAAAGAAGTTATTGTCCGTTGAAAAGCAATAGTTAAAATGGTAAAATGTTTCAACTATTTAGAGTTTGTTAACTTTTTGTAGATTACACTGTGCTACAGCGATTTTAAATTTTTAAAATGAACTAGTATAGCAAATGCGATACAAAGTAATGTATACACGAAATTTTGAAGCAAAAAAACATTTTTTTTGGGACCTTTGTCACAACAAAATTAGCTACGTTGTCATTTTCAGACGATTTTCGGTTTTGTAACATTTTTTGAACGAAGAAAACTAGACCTTTCGAACAGTATGCGGTCATATACAGTTTGGTACGAAACATTGTTCGATTCTGGGACAACAATATCAAAATTGTCATTTTTTGCGATTTTTTCATGTAAATGGTTATCTTCTCATTAAAAGAATTTTCATGAAAAGTAAAAAAAAATCATATTGATACAAAGACTCTCTTGCGCATTTGAAATGTCAGAAATTGTCAATTTTCAACGGCCTATTGATTGGCTTTTACTTAATTAAATACTCTTTCCTGATAAGAGGCAGCAATTGCCATTTTGCAATGTTGACAGACCCCTTCATTGCAATTAAAATTTCCAAAACTGCACTTTGATGAAAATTTTTTTTCCTGCAAAGCTGAAAATTCGCTACTTTACACTTAGCGAATCTAGTTTTTTTTAACGACTGCAACCTGTGCCTGGGTGGATATCGGTCCGTCCCGCGAGGCAAACTTTGCAAAATCGTACGAAATGGCGACTATCTGCCAATTAAACACCGATCTTTAGGAGGACGATAAAGTTTTGTGCATGTGTGTCTCAAAAAGTGTGATGTCCTCTAATTTGTCTAATTCTGAAAAATTTTCTCCTGTCAGTGCGTTTGAGTCGTCTGTATCTATACTAAACCAATTTAGAATTAGAACCGCCTTTTGTCTTGTACCTATTCTTTTCTTTCGTCTCCTAGGTCTGAAGCGGACCAATCGACTATTAATAAATATGATAAAAGATGCCAGCAGTATTGGCCCTTATTCGCAAATACTTTATTCACTACAACTGTGCTATATTTCTTCTCGATCTTATAACAGAATTGGAAAATTTCTGTTCTAAATAGTCGATATTGGTAGTTGTTATGATGTACCAATAAGCTAGAGTAGTGACAATATTTTTCAGTTCCACAGATAGAATCTCCCTTTATTGGATACTTCAGAGTTATTCGCATCTGCTCTCGGAGACCACCAATCCTCCATTCTGCTCGAACCGAATGCACATTTATACCACTGAGCATTCAACTCGAACATATCACACCGAGGAAGCGATTTGTAATTTCCAAGAACCAAAGCTCGAGTAAAACAATCAACATTCTCGTAGGTGCCAGTCCTGCACAACTTCTTGGAACCAGCTAACATATCCAAGCTCGACAGCTAGCAGAATTCACATATATCTCCGCCCAAGCGAAGTGATCAGTTCACTTGTAAGTCCACAAACCAGTCATCCACATCCACAAACCAGTCATGAACACATCCGTACCAACGAGAATTGATCATACCAGACGAAGGCCACAGGTCCAGCACCAACTTGTCCCATCTCAGTAAAAAATAGACTTGTGCCTGTTCTTAACTCTTTGAAAGCTCTATTTAACAAGAGATCACTAATTGGTTGATAAAAAGAAACATCAGTCGTTATCTACTCAGACCAAACAATACGTATTGCGTATCCCTGCATATTAAAATCTCCGCTATCAGTTCAGCTTATCAAACTGAACAAGCAAAATTAATATACTTTGTGTAGTGGCACTACCCGGGGGAATTTGGCCATATACCAATTGCTCCATTGCCAATGCGATGTGATATATGAATCGGAATATTATTTGATGATATCTAAAAAGCATACAATCCTAGAAAAACCATTGCCCAAAATTATTGATTTTCAACTACCATAACTTGAATTTTGAATAACAACTCATTTCCTAAAATTGAAAAATACGCGATTTTTACACATTGGCAGATCATCCCCATTTGCATTGCAAATATCCAATGCCATTTATTTTCATCTGCCGTTACTAAATGCCTATTAATTTTTTTTGCACGGTTTCTCGAAATAACACGGATTTTTTTGCACGGTTTCTCGAAATAACACGGATTTTTTTTGCACGGTTTCTCAAAATAACACGGATTTTTTTTGCACGGTTTCTCAAAATAACACGGATTTTTTTTGCACGGATTCTCGAAATAACACGGATTTTTTTTACACGGTTTCTCGAAATAGCACGGATTTTTTTTGCACGGTTTTTTTTTCACGGGATGATCAAATCATTAAACTTGTATATCGAAATAGGTATTTTATACATAAAAATCGTATTATTTTGCAAAACCGTGCAAAAAAAGTCGTGCAAAAAAAACCGTGCAAAAAAAGTGCGTGCAAAAACAGAATCCGGTGTATTTGAAATGAAATAAGTTGTGCATATAATTAGTGTCTGACGCGTATTTTATAATTATCAAAATCATTTGAAAGTAACAATCATTATAACAGTTGTCAAGTCCAGTTTCCCAGTTATCTAAGCCCAGTTTCCCAGGAAATATTTAAGAAGTGTTGCTCATTATGTACAAATTTTAATATTTACTGAGAGTTTTCTCTTCAATCTACACTTGGCGGTTCATTTGTTCCGAATTGGGTTCTACAATATAACCACACGAATGAACTCATGATGAATGACGTTCATGTTTGACAATCCTCGGTGTTTTGTTTATTTTGTCAGTTGCATGAGTTCGAGTGCAACGGGTGCCCATCTGTTACATTCAAACTCATGTAACTCCCATGTAAACAAACCACCGAGAATTGTCAAACGAAGTTCATCCGGCTCATTTTGTGGGGTTATGTCGGTTGGTGTAAAACCTAATATCCTCTCAAGGTTGACTTTTACTGCTGATTTTTTGTCTACTAAAAATACTCGAGAAATGTCAGCCATGTTATATTTTTTTATATAAATACACAATAATATTCATTCGAACATTGTGATCAATTTCATAGGATTGTTCTATGGAAATCATTATTTCTGCTATGTTTTCTGCTTATAAATGTAAGCAATTTTCATAAATGAGCACCTATGGCGTTAATTCGGACATTTTCATAAATTTCATAAGACTGTCTTATGAGAAAAAAGAGATGGATTTGGAATCCATTTAAAATCCTTGTGTCTGAAAGTCATAAGACGTTTTTATAGAAATTCAATGTAAATCAAATAAAAAAAGAAAAAAAAAATTTGCTCGGTTTAGTTCTAACTATCCCGGTCAAAAAAAATGCGGACGAACATGGTTAGGCTATTTAAACAGTTTGACGTTTGACTGAGCTCGCCTGTGCTAATTGCCCCTAGGAACAAATGCAATTTTGCGAATGCGATTTAAAGGCAATTTCAACACTTAGACAAATTTTCTGGCGGCTGAAATGGACTTGGTTGTTTTTTGCGTTTTTCAAACATGGCGGTTCATGTTTGGCTTAAGCTTAAAATTGTTTTTTGAAACAATTGGCGTGTTCTCGCTTGTATTTTGTTTGTCTAGTGCACTTCATTTAGTCAACGAATGTGGAAAATTCTGAAATCGTATGTAAGTATAGTGGAACAAGATCTCTGACTTAAAGTCTTAATGAAAGTCAGATTGTGGTAAGTTTTGGTGTGCAATACCAAGTTAACCATCGATAGTTATCCTCTAGGGAGAGATATGCGAAGACGCCATCTTGAGCCAGCTTACTGTCAACATTTTGAGCCAGTCGATCATTATTTGACTGCATTGGTGCAATATTTTTGGATAGTAATGTTATTTTTTTTATTTTTGTTGATAAACATTAGACAACAAATTATAAATAGGCGCTATTGTAAGTTTAACTTTCCTGACAAGAATAATGCTGTTCAATTAGGGTAACCAACCTATATCCAAAGGTAGGATTCCCGGCGGAATCGTCGGTAATACCTTCTATCTGATTTTTTCCAGATGGTTGCGTTGCTGGCAGTGTTGCTTTTGATTGATCTGAAGAGATGATTTTTTGTCCGAAAGCTACCGCATGATATATTTTATGCATCTAATCTATCTTCTTGCTTACGTTGTTCGATAGGGTCAAGAATGGTTTTCTGCGGGAAATAGATCCATCATCAAAAGTTTGCTTTTTTGTTTTTCTTAAGCTCCTATAACTGCGTAACGTGCGAATACACAGGAACGGAGTTTTTCTTTGCAGTATTCTCTTCTTATTATATACATATTTACTGATTTTTGTTTGAATAATACTTGCGCTACATAGCCGCAAAGAATCCAGCAACGGGAACGCCGGAACTCGAAAAATTCAACCCATTTATCGCGTAATGCAGCATCCTTCGGGTACCGAAAAAAAACTTATTTCAGCTATTAGAGCGTAATTACAAGGCCGATTCGCACAAAATTTTCCAATGCACTTCATTTCTTATTTTTAAAATAAACGTTATGATAATAAAGTCACGCAAAACTTGGTTCGCAATAAGTGATGCTAGTTTTTTATCGCGATATTTACCGTTGCTAGTTTGCCTTTTTTTTCCTCCGCATATCTCTCCCTAGAGGATAACTACCATCGATTCTTCCTATAGTTTGGTGGTGATTACCTAGTGTACTGATAAATTTATGTAAGTAGATAATGAATCCGAAAATAAGTATTATTTGTAATTTTCATATTAGGCAATTAAGAGCGATTAAATGGCGCGTTCCCTGGACGATTTAAGGGCGGGTAGAGCGGCAAAAAAGTGACGACGGTAAATCGCCCAAATGTTGCATTTGAAATAGCCTTCTAATTGCCAGCAAATTGGCAATCAGTAAATTGAAGGGCAATTAGCAAATTTAAGGGCAATTAGCGCATCCGAGTTGGCAAATAGGCCCCCGTTAGCCAGCAACTTGCCCTTTTTGACTGGGATTATATTATATAATCTCATTGAAAATGCCCAACTCTACTACCACAAAAAATAACTCTGATTAATCTTCCTAAATCTTTACAAAATCAAATTACGCCCTCTAGTTATTCCTAGTTTTAAGATAGAGGGATTCCATGAGAAACCGGCCGACCGCAAAATATGACCATCGTCGATTCGAACGAAACTTTGCAGGTGTGTTCGCTGTATGAATCTCTATGA